>NC_037683.1:45885261-45889906 GCF_003255815.1 Theropithecus gelada | reverse complement strand
TTTTTTTTTTTTTTTTTTTTTTTTTTTTTTTTTTTTTTTTGATACGGAGTCTCGCTCTGTCACCCAGGCTGGAGTGCAGTGGCCGGATCTCAGCTCACTGCAAGCTCTGCCTCCCGGGTTCACGCCATTCTCCTGCCTCAGCCTCCCGAGTAGCTGGGACTACAGGCGCCTGCCACCTCGCCCGGCTAAGTTTTTTTGTATTTTTAGTAGAGACGGGGTTTCACTGTGTTAGCCAGGATGGTCTCGATCTCCTGACCTCGTGATCCGCCCGTCTCGGCCTCCCAAAGTGCTGGGATTACAGGCTTGAGCCACCGCGCCCGGCCGAAAAATTTTAAGGAAAAAAAAAAACGGTGGAGGGGAGCAGAATTTATATAAAAAGAATGTTATATAGTAAATTCTTATCCTGAAATAAATTAAATGGTTATTTAAAAAAAGTTTGTAATAAGTCAAAAAGTTGAGACATGTCAAAAAATTGTCTGTGAAAGTCGTAAAAGAAAAAAGTTATAAAAAAATTTTTTATGCAAAAAATGTTATATAATTTAAAAGTAATAAGGCCTCCTGAGTACTATTGAGAAAACAGTTTATGTGCAAGGTATATAAAGAAGTAAAATATACCTTTAGTAAAAAGATTTTAAAGAGGCATAAGAATGTAGATTTTTACCTACATTAAAAGGTCAAAAAATTATTGTTTTGAAAGTTTAGGCAAGTTTTAAAACATCAGTTGTAAAGAAAGTTCTGTGTGTAAACATAATAGCTAAAGTTAAAAAAGTATCATCCAGTTTTTCTGTGAACTGGACATTAAAGTGAAAATGCAACAGGGTTTTCTTAAAACATCAACCTGCTCTTTAACAAAAATTATAAAAGGTTAAAAAAAGTCTATAAAATCTTACCTGATGGTCAAACATAAAAAATTAGATAAATATGTCTACAAGGTTTTATTAAAATTAATAACACACTAATATAAAAGTAAAATTTAGCTTATCTAGTATAAAAATCATACAAAAAGCATTATTAAATATAAAATGGTGTTTAGCTTTTTTTTAGTCTAAAAACTAATAAAAATAGGTGCTAAAGAAAACATTCATTTTACTAGAAGATCATAGAAGTTAAAGACTTAAAACAAACTTTGGCAATTAAGACTGCATACCAAGATGCAAATGCCTAGTTGAAATGGATTAAATATTCCATCTGCACGTTAAACAAAAGCAGTTGTTATGCTTGTGCACATGGCAGGCCAGAGGCCCTGATTGTCCCCCTTCCACTAAGGTGGTCCTCCAGTCGACCAGGCGTGGGCTGCATGGTAGCTCTTTTCCAAGATTCTATAGCCTGGAGTAATAAGTCATGCCAAGCTCTTTCTGCTATATCCCAAAGTCCCTGCAGGTCAGCCCCCGAGGGCTATCCAGCTTGCGTCTCCCAACACTAAGTTCACTTCATGTCTCTCATGGCAAAGAGGAGACTTAATATTCCTTGGAGACCTGAAGAAATGCAGTGAGCTTAAGAATTTTCAAGAGCTTATCAATCAGCCCTTGTTCATCCCCGAGCAGATGTGTGGTGGTATTGTGGTCGACCTTTACTAGGCACTCTGACAAATAACTAGAGTGGCACTTGTGCTTTAGTCCATTTGGCTATCCCTTTCACCCTGGCATTTCATCAATCAGAAATAATAATAATAATAAGACATTGTAAAGCGAGAGAAGCCCCTTATGGGTTTTTCAACTCTCACAACCATTTAGATGCAATTAGAGCCCCACAAGAAATATCAGATCAATTTAAAGCTTGAAATCAAATAGTTACAAAATCTAAATCAATATTTTAGTAGATGACAGTCAATAAAAATGTAGATTACATAAACTACATCTATTACAATCAACAGCAATGAGTTTTTCATAAGTTGAAAAGAAAAACTCATGTTGGCCCCAGCCCTGAGGCTACCTGACCTGACAAAACTCTTTACACTCTATATGTCAAAAAAAAAAATGGCAGTTAGAGTTTTAACCCAGACTGTAGGACCCTGGCCAAGGCCAGCGGCCCATCTCTCAAAACCACTAGACAAGGTTTCCAAAGGCTGGCCCCCATGTCCAAGGGCCCTGGCAGCAACGGCCCTGTTAGCACAAGAAGCAGATGAGCTAACTCTTAGGAAAAACCCAAACATAAAGTCCCCCCATGCTGTGGTGATTTTAATAAATACCAAAGGACACCATTAGCTAATAAATGCTCTACTAACTAGATACCAAAGCTTGCTCTGTAAAAATTCCCCGCATAACCATTGAAGTTTGCAACAGGCTAAACCCGCCACCTTGCTCCTGGTATCAAAGAGCTCAGTTAAATATAACTGTGTAAAAGTATTGGACTCAGTTTATTCTAGTGGGCCTAACCTCTGAGACCATCCTTAAACATCTGTAGACCGGGAGCTGTACATGGATGGGAGCAGCTTTGCTAACCCCTGCAAAGTGACTCTGAAAAAGACAAGCCCTGCTCCAGTCACACCCGGAAGCTGACTGGTCCACGCACAGCCAATGCATGAGGAAACTCATCACGGGACTCATTTTCCTTAAAATTTAGACTTGTACAGTAAAGACTTCAACTGACCTTCCTCAGACTGAAAGCTGTTCCCAGTGTATACATCAAGTCACTAAGGTAAGACAAAAGATTGCTACAGTTCTATGATTTTATAGTTATTGTAAGTGTACCAGGACTCTAAAAGAAACTTGTTTGTATAATGCTATTCTATCCAAGGTATGTAGCCCAGGAAATAACCAACCTGATGCGTGTTATGACTCATTTTAAGCCTCCCATGATCACAGTTTTTAAAATAAGAATAAGGACTAGTCTTTTTCTAAGTGACACAAGTAAAGTAATAGCTAGAACAGAACAAAGAGAAGTTCCCAAAAATGTAACCTTAAAATTTGATGCCTGTGCCACTATTAATAGTAAACAACATAAGATAAGATGCAGTTCTCTAGATTAAGAAAAAAGTTACACACCAGAAAATAAGCATATCTGTCAAGAATCATATTTATGTGAAATGTGTCAATACTGGTTTTGTGTCATTTAGGCGACTTAAAAATAAAATAAAATTTAAAAAAAAAAGATCCTGTTTAGCTCCAAAAAAGAAAAGTCAGCCCCTCCTGCACGAGTAGGAGCTGCAACCCTTTAAAATTAGTAATCACAAACCCCTCAGACCCAAAACCGAATAAAAAAAAATACGTAACATTAGGCATTGATTAAAAAAAAGACTAGATCCTAGTGTAAGCATCCTAATAAAAGAAGAAGTTCAAAGACGCTCTCCAGAACCAGTATTTCAGACTTTCTATGATGAACTAAATGTGCCAGTACCTGAGATTCCAGAAAAAACTAAAAATATGTTTTTGCAATTAGCCACAAACATGTAGCCCAGTCTCTAAAAGTCACTTCATGTTATGTTTGTAGAGGAACCGTAACAGGAGATCAATGGCCATAGGAAGCCTAAGAATTAGTTCCTACAGACCCAGTTCCTGATGAATTCCCAGCCCAAAAGAACTACCCTGACAATTTTTAAGTTCTAAACGTCTCAATTATTAGACAGTATTGCATAGCTAGAAGAAGAAAAAAATTCACTCATCCTGTAGGGCGGCTTAGTTGTCTTAGGCAAAAGCTGTATAATAGTACCGCAAAAACAGTTACATAGTAGAGTTCCAATTATACAGAAAGAAACCCATTCAGTAAATTTCCAAGGTTGCAGACTGTCTAGGCCCACCCACAATTCCACCAGGACTAGACTGCCCCCACCGGGTTATACTGGATATGCAGACATAGAGCCTACGCTAAGCTGCCTGACCAGTGGACAGGCGGTTGTGTTATTGGCACTATTAAACCATCTTTCTTCTTACTGCCCATAAGAACAAGTGAACTTCTAGGCTTCCCAGTCTATGCTTCCCGCTAAAAACGAAGCATAGCCACTTGAGCACAAGATGGCTCATGAAGATATCAGACCCCCATCTACATGCTCAACCGAATTATACGGTTACAAACTGTTTGAGAAATTATTACTAATAAAACTGGTCAAGGCTTGACTATTCTGTTCCGGCAAGAAACTCAGATAAGAAATGCTATCTATCAAAATAGATTAGCTCTCGATTACTTGCTAGCAGCTGAAAAAAAGGTCTATAAGAAATGTAACCTTACTAATTACTGTCTACACATAGATAATCAAAGGCAGGTAAAGACATAGTCACATGTGCCCATACAAGTGTATCACAAATTCGACCCTGAAGCCATGTTTAAAAATTAATTCCCAGCACTAGGAGGATTTAAAATTCTTTTTTTTTTTTTTTTTTTTTTGAGACGGAGTCTCGCTCTGTTGCCCAGGCTGGAGTGCAGTAGCCGGATCTCAGCTCACTGCAAGCTCCGCCTCCTGGGATTACGCCATTCTCCTGCCTCAGCCTCCCGAGTAGCTGGGACTACAGGCACCTGCCACCTCGCCTGGCTAGTTTTTTTTTTTTTTTGTATGTTTTAGTAGAGACGTGGTTTCACCGTGTTAGCCAGGATGGTCTTGATTTCCTGACCTCGTGATCTGCCCGTCTCGGCCTCCCAAAGTGCTGGGATTGCAGGCTTGAGCCACCGCGCCCAGCCTAAAATTCTTTTTTTTTTTTTTTTTTTTTTTTTT
>NC_037683.1:45821099-45885163 GCF_003255815.1 Theropithecus gelada | reverse complement strand
TTTTCTTTTTTTTTTTTTTTTTTTTTTTTTGAGACGGAGTCTCGCTCTGCCGCCCAGGCTGGAGTGCAGTGGCCAGATCTCGGCTCACTGCAAGCTCCGCCTCCCGGGTTTACGCCATTCTCCTGCCTCAGCCTCCCGAGTAGCTGGGACTACAGGCGCCCGCCACCTCGCCCAGCTAGTTTTTTGTATTTTTTAGTAGAGACAGGGTTTCACCATGTCAGCCAGGATGGTCTCGATCTCCTGACCTCGTGATCCGCCCGTCTCGGCCTCCCAAAGTGCTGGGATTACAGGCTTGAGCCACCGTGCCCGGCCCTAAAATTCTTATAATAAAAGTTATAATAGTAATAAAAACCTACTTACTGCTCCCTTGTCTGATACCTGGACTTCTCCAAATGATAAAAAGCTTTGTTGCTACCTTAGTTCACCAAAATGCTTCCGCACAAGTGTACTATATGAATCACTATCAATTTATTGCACAAAAAGACATAAGAAGCAAGAGTAAGAACTCCCACTAATAAAAAGTGAGAGTCTCAAAAGGGGGGAATGAGGAAAGAGAGAGACCCTCTCATATTGTTTTATACTCAGTACTTGTTTTAAGAAAAAAACAAGGAAGTAAAACCAAAGACAGGCAGCCAGGCGCCAGGCCTGAAACCAGGCCTGGGCCTGCCTGGCCTAAACCCAGTAGTTAAAAATCAACTCATAACTTAGAAACCGATGTTATTCATAGATTCCAGACATCGTATAGAAGAACACTGTGA
Organism: Theropithecus gelada; assembly: GCF_003255815.1. Taxonomy (NCBI): domain Eukaryota; kingdom Metazoa; phylum Chordata; class Mammalia; order Primates; family Cercopithecidae; genus Theropithecus; species Theropithecus gelada. The sequence continues at coordinate 45,884,405 of NC_037683.1, read as the reverse complement.
AACTCCCTGCCCTGTTCTGTTTCTCTCTGACCACTGATGCATGCAGCCCCTGTCACGTACCCCCTGCTTGCTCAAATCAATCAGGACGCTTTCATGTGAAATATTTAGTGTTGTGAGCCCTTAAAAAAGACAGAAATTGTGCACTCAGAGAGCTCAGATTTTAAGGCAACAACTTGCCGATGCTCCCAGCTGAATAAAGCCCTTCCTTCTACAACTCGGTGTCTGAGAGGTTTTGTCTGCGGCTCATCCTGCTACATGACCACCTACCTGTCTACTGGCTGAGAGAGTCATATCTAATTCCTGCTTCTTCCCAACTTACTCTAAATCTGAAAATGTTTAAATCTCAGCCCTAAGTGAGGAGACCCCAGGAGAAGCCAAAGGAGGGGTGGGAGGGAGGGACAGAGGGAAGAGAGAGGGAGGAGAAAGGGGGAGAAGAGGGGAAAGGGAGAGGGAGAGGAGGAGGGAGAGGGAGAGAGGGAGAAAGGTAGACAGGTGAGGGAATAAAAGTGGGAGCCTGGTTGCAGGGCCCAGACCAGCCCTACCAGCTAGTAAATGATGTCCTCCAGGCAAAGAGAACATTGTACTGCTGGCAGGAGCCGAGCTGACCTGGACACTCGAAGTCAGGGGCCCACAGACAGAACTGAGAGGGCTGTACATTCAGTAAAGAAAAAATTACACACTTATTTTCATTAACCCCTAACTAAACTTTAGCTATTCCTTCAGTTAATGTATGCAACAAAGTAGGGTGTATCAGAGGCACCTGTGACTCTGGTGCAATTTGAATCTGAAATATTTTCACTTTCCACTGCATTTGTTGCAGATACCTTGAAATTTCTTTTTTTTTTTTTATTTTTTATTTTTTTTTTATTTTGAGACAGAGTCTCGCTCTGTCGCCCAGGCTGGAGTGCAGTGGCGCAATCTCGGCTCACTGCAAGCTCCGCCTCCCGGGTTCACGCCATTCTCCCGCCTCAGCCTCCCGAGTAGCTGGGACTACAGGCGCCCACAACCGCGCCCAGCTAATTTTTTGTATTTTTAGTAGAGACGGGGTTTCACCGTGGTCTCGATCTCCTGACCTTGTGATCCGCCCGCCTCGGCCTCCCAAAGTGCTGGGATTACAGGCGTGAGCCACCGCGCCCGGCCTGAAATTTCTTACATTCGTCACTTCTTCAAAATCGTCATTGTTATTAGAACGACTGCCAGATCTTATCACGCAATGCATTAATAAAGTAGTGTTTATCTTGCCTGAGTTTGTTTACATTTTAATAACTGTATTTCAATACAGCAGGTTCTGTCTGGAGTCCTTTGTGCTTGTTTTAGGCATGAAGAACATGACTCCAAGAATCTGTCCATCTGCCTCCCCGGGCTGCTGAGCCCGGCACATGAGGGTGAGAACTGAGGAGGGCAGCTGGCAGGGGGAGGCTCTGAAAGCACAGCTGTGTGAAGGTCCAGTTCAATATCCGCTTCAGAAGACACACAGCCCTTTGTTGCTCACGTCTGTTGCGGTCTAAAGTTGATCAAGGGCCAACTTAGAGAACAGGATGGAGCTGTGGAGAGGAATGGGTAGAACGCCATGGAGATATTGAGGAAAAAAGGCCATGGCTAATACTCCCACCCCAGCCCCAGCATTCAGGCACAGGGAATCTGAGCCCCTCCACCTGCATCTGTGAGCCCCTGACAGACTCAGCAGATGTCAGCTTTTTTGAAAAGACAGTGTCTCGCTCTGTTGCCCAGGCTGGAGTGCAGTGGTGCGATCACAGCTCACTGCAGCCTGGATCTCGGCTTTCAAGTGCTCCTCCCACCTCAGCCTCCTGAGTAGCTGGGACTACAGGCATGTACCACCATGTAGAGCTCATTTTTTTTTTTTTTTTTTTTTTTGAGATGGAGTTTCCCTCTTGTTGCCCAGGCTGGAGTGCAATGGTGCCATCTTAGTTCACTGCAACCTCTGCTTCCTGGGTCCAAGCAATTCTCCTGCCTCAGCCTCCCGAGTAGCTGGGATTACAGGTATGTGCCACCATGGCCAGCTTATTTTGTATTTTTAGTAAAGACAGGGTTTCTCCATGTTGGTCAGGCTGGTCTCGAACTCCCGACCTCAGGTGCTCCGTCGGGATCACTCAGGCCTCCCAAAGTGCTGGAATTACAGGTGTGAGCCACCATGCCCAGCCACGCAAAGCTACTTTTTTACAGAGGTGGGAATCTCACTGTGTTGCCTAGGCTGGTCTCAAACTCCTGGCCTCAAGCGATCCTCCGGCCTGTAATCCCAAAGTGCTAGGATGACAGGCATGAGCCACCATGTCCGGCCACTGTCTGCCTTCTAACTCCTAGCCTGCTTCTATCATGTGCCGGGGAGCTACCCTGTCTGCTGAAGAAAGCTGAGACCCTAAACGTCTTTTCCTCAGGAAGGTGAAGGTGAACTTGGTGGCCTTTACCCAATGACTCTGCTGATATTTGATCCCTGAGGGAATGAGCCAAGGCTCAGCACCCAACACCCACTTCAACTCTGCAGTTTCCCGGTTTCATTAAGAAGCCTATTGTTGAGTCTGGCCATGCGTTAAGGACACGTGGACTCTTGGAGCAACCCCGTTTCTCTAGCATCCTCCCAGGCAATGGGTTGGTGTGGCCAGGAGCCAACAGGAAGGGTGTGGGCCAGAGGGGAGAGGCTTCTTGGCAGCTGGCTGCCCTGGAGCTCTGGGAAGGTTTGACCATCAGGTTTACTGCACCAGGAATATTTCATTCAGTTTCCCCCAGCCAATCTGTAGATTAAGGAGAAATGGAGATTCTAGGAAGAGAATCGCAGTGTGGACACAGCCTCAGGTTTCTTTTTTGGTAAAGTTGATGTTTATTACACAGGGGCACAGTAAGTAAAGCATGCACTTCATTTTTCAATTTTCCTAGAATCCAGTGCTGTTTAAAACAACAACAACTGTTTACTCACTTAAGAGCAAATATATACGTTGTTGGATGAGGAAGAAAAAGTTCCGTTGGGACTGGGTGTGGTGGTTCACACCTGTAATCCCAGCACTTTGGGAGGCTGAGACAGGAGGATTGCTTAAGCCCAAAAGTTCGAGACCAGCCTGGGCAAGATGGCGAAACCCCGTCTCTACAAAAAATACAAATATTAGCTGGGCATGGTGGTGTGCGCCTAGTCCCAGCTACATGGGAGGCTGAGGTGGGAGGATCATTTGAGCCTGGGAGGTGGAGGCTACAGGGAGCAGGAGGTGACAGGGAGCGGGAGGTGACAGTGAGATGAGATTGCATCACTGCACTCCAGCCTGGGCGACAGCAAGACCCTGTCTCAGAAAAAAGAAAAAGTTCCATTGCTCCCCACCACCCAGATGAATGCCACCCAAAATAGGTCTTGAGAGGCTGGGGCCCGAGTGGCCGGTTTTGGGAGAAACAAACCACAGCTGCCAGCTATGGGGCACCAGCTGCACCACATCGTTCCAATAGATCCCCGCAATGCCGCGAGGCAGGAACTAATCAACTCACTTTCCACAGGAGGAAAATAAGGTTTAGGGAAGTTAAGAAGCTTGTTTCTGCCACACACATCTTACCTTCTGGTTTGATTTTGTGAGAAAAGCCTGGTTTGTTTGTTTGTTTGTTTGTTTGTTTTTGCCGGAGCACGGTGCACATTTCAACCTGGAATGAGGGAGTGTAGTGAGGGGAGGCGCGGGCGCCTCAGCTGTTCAGGTGTGTGGTGTTATTTAAAGCGCACCGCAGCGGCTCGGGGAAGCCTGGGTCCCAGCCCTGTCGCTGAGCTGCTGCTCGACCTGAAGTAGCTCCCTTTTCCCAGCGTGCCTCAGTTTCCTCTTGGGAAAGCTCACTACCGGCTGAAGGTGAGTGGACTGGGGAGGCAGAAGGGGACAGAGCTGGGGTGCAGGCCGGCAGACGGTGGAGTGGGAGAGGCTGAGGCGGGGGGAGTCCGGGGGCAATGGGGTTCCAAAGAGGGGGGTGAGTCCTGGCCTGGGAAGTCAGGTTCAAGGCGCTGGTGTCCCAGCTGATCCCTGGACCGGAACAGGGACGTGTTCCCTGTCCTGCTTGGAAGTCCCATCCTGGGCGTGGGCAGCCGGAAAGGAAGCGTTCTCCCAGGGCTGCCTGGGCTGCAGGCCCACCCTGCTGGGCTGAGTTCTGTGTTTAACGGAGGGAGGAGGAGGAGAGGGGTGAAAAGCTGGGTCTTCTGGTAGCTTTTTATAATTATTTCTAAAATGCTATATTTGGATAGTTTCTGCTTCTACAAATAAGACATGCTTATTGTAAAAAATTCAAAAAACAAAAATCTGAAATTGCTGGAAATGTTTTCCCAGGGATGCTCCTAGAACAAACTATTAATTATTAGGTGCTTACTGTACATGCTTTTTTACTCCTTTATTTTCCTTTTTTTTTTTTTTTGGTAACATATAAACATGTTTATGTTAGACAATATAGAAGTATTTGAATCCAAATATCACAGTTCCTCTTCCACTCCTTTCAACCCCGTGGTGTGGCAGGCGAGGCCTCAGGATTGCGGGCCTCCGTAACAACTGTTTCAGCACCCTGCGGTGAAGATAAATGTTAAAAGCTGATAGAGCCAGTGTCCTTATACGAAGGCGGGAATGTAACAAAACCCCACCCAGAGTTTCACCTAGGCCTTTCCTGGGCCTTAAAGCATGACAAAATAACGAAGGCATTCTTAACAGGATCTGTTTAGGATTAAGCAAGTTTTACAAGTTTAGAATTAAACAAGTTTTTCTGAAGCAGCTCCCCAGCCCTCCACAAACAAATTTATTGGAGGTGGAAAGGAACTCCCCAAACCTCTGTGATTTAGCAGGAGACAAGATAAGGGTAATCACCGCAGCACCTGGACCCATTTAGATTAAGTAAATTTACTGAGGCTCCAGAGGAAGGTCTTCAGGGCTGAGACCTTAGTTATAGATTAGAAGTTAATCACTTACATCTTTAGATAAATGCACACTTACTCGTACACATAGAGCTTAGAAGGTATATAAGCTCTGGAAAACTTCGAAATTTTGAGTTGGTCTGGCGATAATTTCCAGGCCTTTTCCCCGCACCTGGTTACAGAAATGAAAACTCTCTTCTTTCCCAGTTTATCTGCATCTCAGTATTGGGCCATGAAAATAAGCAGCTCACCCCTTGGTGTGATCTGGGAGCACCGGCACTAAGCTTCTGGGCAGTGCCCCCCAGCCTGCTCCCTCCTGCCTCTCCACCTCCCAGGCAGGTCCTCCCACCTCCCCAGGGGTGTGGTAGGGAGGGCTGGGGAGGCCTCAGCACTCCACTGACTCATCAACCCTTCTGTCCTTTGGTGGGTAGGATGGGGTAGGATGCCAGCAGACCTGGTTTCATAATATCTTAGTGTGTTCTGCATGTGTGATCCAGCCCCTCCCTTGGGATGCAGGGGAACTATGCATCTTTTATGTATTCTCAGACTTTGAGGTCTCAGCTGAATTGGAGACAAATAATCCCACTTAATGTCCAGTCACATAACTATACCATCATTTATTTAACTGGCTTTCACTGATGGACATTGGGTTGTTTATGTGTGTGTGTGCAATACAGGTCACATCTGTGTGTGAGCTCCTGTGCTAGTATTAATATTACAAACAATGCCTCTCATCATGCCACCTGACTTCAAACTATACTACGGAGCAGCAGTAACCAAAACGGCATGGTACTAGTACAAAAACAGACACGTAGACCAATGGCATAGGATAGAGAGCCTAGAAATAAGGCTATACACCTACAACCATCTGATCTTTGACAAACCTGACAAAAACAAGAAATGGAGAAAGGATTCCCTATTCAAAATGGTGCTGGGATAACTGGCTAGGCATATGCAGAAGATTGAAACCAGACCCCTTCCTTATGCCATATACAAAAATTTAGATGGATTAAAAACCTAAACATAAAACCCAAAACTATAAAATCCCTAGAACACAATCTAGGCAATACCATTCCGGACATAGAAACTGGCAAATATTTCATGACGAAGAAGCCAAAAGCAATTGCAACAAAAGCAAAAATTGACAAATGGAATCTAAAGAGCTTCCGCCCAGCAAAAGAAACTATCAACAGAGTAAACAGGCAACCTACAGAATGGGAGAAAAATTTTACAAACTACGCATCTGACAAAGGTCTGATATCCAGCATCTATAAGGAACTTAAATTTACAAGAAAAAGACAACCCCATTAAAATGTGGGCAAAGGATATGAACAGACACTTTTCAAAAGAAGACATATATGTGGCCAAAAACCACATGAAGAAAAAATCAACATCACTGATCATTAAAGAAATTGAAGTCAAAACCATGATGAGACACCATCTCACACCAGTCAGAATAGCTATTAAAAAGCCAAAAAAGAACAGATGCTGGCCAGGTTGCAGAGAAAAGTGAATGCCTTTACACTGTTGGTGGGAGTGTAAATTAGTTCAACCATTGTGGAAGACAGTATGGTGAGTCCTCAAAGACCTAAAAACAGAAATACAATTTGACCCAGCAATCGCATTACTGGGTATATACTCAAAGGAATACAAATTATTCTATTATAAAGATACATGCACACATTTTCATTGCAGCACTATTCACAATAGGAAAGACATGGAATCAACCTAAATGCTCATCAGTGGTAGACTGGATAGAGAAAATGTGGTACATATACACCATGGAATACTATGCAGCCATCAAAAAGAATGAGCTCATGTCCTTTGCGGGAACATGGATGGAAATGAAGGCCATTATCTTTAGCAAACTAATGCAGGAACAGAAAATCAAATACCTCATGTTCTCACTTATAAGTGGGAGCTAAATGATGAGAACACACAGACACATAGAGGGGAACAACACACACTGGGGCCTGTCAGGAGGTGGAGGGTGAGAGGAGGGAGAGGGTCAAGAAAAATAATTAGTGGATACAAGGCTTAATGACTGGGTGACAAAATAATCTGTGCAACAAACCACCATGATACAAGTTTACCTATATAACACACCTACACATGTACCCCTGAACTTAAAATAAGTTAAAAAAACAAAAAATGCCTCGGGCATTGTAGCTGCCAATTCTTGTAAGCGATTGTCACTTGGCCTCCCTAGACCTCTAACCAGTCTCCAAACAGGTTCCCCTGCCCTGCTCTTTAAACTGGGAGAAGTTTAGCACTGGGCCTACCCAGTGTATGTCACAGGGCTCTGAAAGCACCACATTTGCTTAAACATTCTGGTATAAAAGGGGATGTAATGTAATTACTATGTACTTAAGAGAGATAAATTGGCTGTCTGGACATTTCTCCATTGTAGTGAGCTATTTGCTGTTGGTGCCAAACCACCAGGCCTGGCAGAGTCCATTCACAGTCATTCCCCTCTGCCCTCAGGGATATTTTGATAGGAAATCTTGAAATGTACTCTCTGTACTAGCCAGCATCCAAGATGGCCCCAGGGATCCCAGCCTCCTGATATCCACACCCTTAGGCAGTCCCTTTCCACAGTGCACCAGGGTTGGCCTGTGCAACCAAAGAATATGGCAAAGGGATGGCAAGTCAATTCTACAATTTAGGTTATAAGGTTACTATAGGTTATAAAAGGCTTGAAAGCTGAGTGCCATGGCATGTGCCTGTAATCCCAGCTACTTGGGAGGATGAGCTGGGAGGATCCGTTAGCCCAGGAGTTTGAGACCAGCCTGGATAACATAGTGAGACCCTCATCTTAAAAAAAAAAAATCCGCTGGGTGCGGTGGCTCACGCCTGTAATCCCAGCACATCGGGAGGCCAAGGCAGGCAGATCACCTGAGGTCAGGAGTTCGAGCCCAGCCTGGCCCACATGGTGAAACCCCGTCTCTACTAAAAATACAAAAATTAGCTGGGCATGATGGTGCACACTTGTAATCCCAGCTACTTGGGAGGCTGAGGCAGGAGAATTGCTTGAACCCAGGAGGCAGAGGTTGCAGTGAGCTGAGATCGCGCCACTGCACTGCTGCCTGGGTGACAAGAGTGAAACTTGGTCTCAAAAAAAAAAAAAAAGACTAGAGCTCTCTATCTTTCTTGCATAATTTGCCTCGAGGAATGGTGATAGATACTGGTAGGCAATGAAAAATGTTCATTAGACAAAATGTCTAGATCTGTAAACCCAAGAACTTAAGAAGACAAGATTACATCTCTTGATTTAGAAGAAACTGAATGCTCTCGAGGGCAAAATAATCGATTTTTCATTCAGTGCTAAGTTTCAGCCACATATCATTAATATGTGAATGATTTCAGGACCTTCTCTCCAGACCGTTGGAGGTGGCTGTACACAGGAAAGTCATCGGTTAATGAGCCTGCATGTAGATATACCATAGCTGGCACTTTCATTCTCACTTAGTTATTTGCATCCCTTTGATCCTGTGAAGTATCTTCTTATCCCCACTTGCTAGACGAGGAAATGATGCCTGAAGAGGTTATACGAATGACCCACAGACATGTTGCTAATTAGTGGCACATCCCTGGTGTTAATTAGGATTCTCAACGAATTGGAGTTATGTTAGCCAAGTCAAAACATGGTGAACTGGCTGGGCGCGGTGGCTCACCCCTGTAATCCTAGCGCTTTGGAAGGATGAGGCAGGCAGATTGCTAGAGCTCAGGAGTTTGAGGCCAACCTGAGCAACGTAATGAGACCTCTTGTCTCTACAAAAAATTTTAAAAATTAGCTGGGAGTGGTGGCACAAACCTGTGGTCCCAGCTACTTTTGGAGGCTGAGATGGGAGCCTAGGAGCGAGACCCTGTCTCAAAAATAAAAACCAAAACATGAGGAATTTGTCCTAAGGATCCATAAGTGTCTCATGGAGCTTGAGAGCTGAGGTCCAGGTAGGACACGATCAGGGACTGAAGCACCATTGGGATGCTCTGTTTCCCCTTCTGCTCCTCTCTGTCTCTGCTCTGTTCTTCTCTCTTCCTGCAGTCAGGTTCTCTAGGCCTTGCAGCAGGAAAAGGTGGCCACTACGGTCACTGTTTTTTTTTGTTGTTGTTGTTTTTGAGATAGAGTCTCGCTCTGTTACCAGGCTGGAGTACAGTAGCGCAATCTCGGCTCACTGCAACCTCTGCCTCCCGGGTTCAAGCGATTCTCCTGCCTCAGTGTCCTGAGTAGCTAGGACTACAGGTGCCTGCCACCACGCCCAGCTAATTTTTGTATTTTTAGTAGAGGCAGGGTTTTGCCATGTTGGCCAGGCTGGACTCAATCTCCTGGCCTCAGCCTCCCAAAGTGCTGTGATTACAGACCTGAGCCACCACTCCTGGCCATCACTGTTTTCATCCTCCCTCAGTTCCAAAATGCTAGAGAAGGCACACCCCATGGCACAGGGGGCAGGTCATATCATATAAAATGGACGCTGACCTGGCCCCGCTCCCAGGGGCCTCGGCAGATACTGTCATTATGAGCTGCGCTGATAGCCCAGAAGCAGAACTTGCAACTTGCGTTGCAGATCAGCAGCAGGGAGCGAGCCCCTGTGAGCTCGGCCAGGGGCTTCCCACAGGTGGATTGCTGTGAAAGGAGCTTTGTGCCTATGACTTCTGCCAGCTTCCTGCTTTTTCTCTCCTCATGGGCATTTTGTCCAAGCAGCCCCTGTGGCTACTTATTGTGCAATTCACAGAGCGCACTGAGGAGCCTTAAAGAAATAGCTGCCTGGGGCCGGGCACGGTGGCTCACGCCTGTAATCCCAGCACTTTGGGAGGCCGAGGCAGGTGGACCACGAGGTCAGGAGATTGAGACCATCCTGATTAACACAGTGAAACCCCGTTTCTACTAAAACTACAAAAAAGATTAGCCGGGCGTGGTGGTGGGTGCCTGTAGTCCCAGCTATTCAGGAGGCTGAGGCAGGAGAATGGCATGAACCCGGGAGGTGGAGGGTGCAGTGAGCCAAGATCGTGCCACTGCACTCCATCCTGGGCAACAGAGCAAGACTCCGTCTCAAAAAAAAAAAGAAAAAAAAAAAGAAGAAAAAAGAAATAGCCGCCTGGACCTGAGTTTCTGTCCACATCTTTGTGAGCTGAAACTCTGGGGCATTTCCCTCCAGCATGGCCTTTGGTTCCAAGTCAGGTTTGCGTGGTGGATTCCTAGGAAGAGTCTCGATGAGCCAGTCCCTGTGGGACAGGCGATGCCCTCTCTGGACAATGGGCCCCGTGGATGCTGGACAGTTGAGGAGCTGATGGCATCTGAGTTCTGTGCACGGGCCAGTGCTTGTTGCTGGTTGCAGTTTGTGTGTGCGTGTGGTATGTGGGGGCGGCTCTCACTCTGCCTGGGTTAGTAGTGACTGACTTGAACCTAATTCATTAGATACACAAGTCCAGGAAGGTGGTTCACCCAGAATTGGGCGAGTCATGGGAGCCATGGCAGCCTTCCTCTGGCCTGTCCCTGCCAGGTCTCCGCAGTGCATCCCTCAGCTAAGAGGAGCCCTGCCCAGCTCAGCAGGCCCAGGGTCCTGAAGAAGGTGGAGTTGGCCCAAGGCCCCCAGGCAGCCCTGGGATGGCAGAGGTGGCGTGGCTCCCCACCTGTCTGGAGGCTCTCTACAGCCCGTGAGGCCTTTCGCGAGAAGGTCTTCACCCTGGATCCAACTTGGAAGGGAGGAATCTTCCTCTAGTAGTAAAAGGGGTAGTCCTCTCCTAAAAAGGAGGTTTCCTTCTGAGGCCTCCTGAAGTCAGCCTTGTCTTAGCTGCCACAATTACACGCTAACACCCAATGGCCCAGGTTTCTCTCGAGAGCCCTGGGTGCGATCATCCAGCTTGTCTACTGGACATCTGCCCTTGGCACCTCCCAGCATGGGAGGCCCGGTCCTCGTCACTCATGGGTACTCTGCTCTCCTTCCTTACTCTTCCCAAAACCTGCTCCTCCTCTAACTCCTTACTGGGCCGTTCCCACCAACCCCCGAACCAGTTTGAGCCCAAGTGTTACTCTCCACTCCTCCATTCAAGAAACATTTATTTGGCCTGCAGTGGCTCAAGCCTGTAATCCCAGCACTTTGGAAGGCTGAGGCAGGCAGATCGCTTGAGGTCAGGAGTTTGAGACCAGCCTGGCCAACATGGTGAAAACCCATCTCTACTAAAAATACAAAAATTAGCCAGGTGGTGGTGGTGGTGTGCGCCTGTCATCCCAGCTACTTGGGAGGCTGAAGCAGGAGAATTGCTTGAGCCTGGGAGGCAGAGGTTACAGTGAGCCGAGATTGTGCCACTGAACTTCAGCCTGGGTGACACAGCGAGACTCCGTCACACACACACACACACACACACACACACACACACACACACACACACACATTTATTCAACCCCTGCTATGTGCCAGGCCCTGTGCTGGGCCCTAGAGGTAAAGACATGAGTCAGTGCCAGCACAAGATGCTCACAGGCCAGTGGAAAGCATACCATTCCACCTGGGAAAAGATGAGAACTCGGCAAGCTCACAACAGGAGGAGGGGGTGCAGCGTCTTGCTCCCTCGCTTATAAAATTGAGGAAAGGTTTCCTGGAGGAGGGGATACCAGAACTGAGTCAGGGGAGAAGACAGAGGAGGGAGGAAAAGGACTTCCAGGCAGAGGGGAATCTGGGGCCCAGTGTGTCTGGGGGAACTGGAAGCAGGTCGACGCTGCCGGAGTGTCATATGCCGGGCAAGGGAGTTCTGGGAGCCAAGGCTGGAGCCGTTATCAGGAGCAGGTTAAGAAGGCTCTTGTTGGGAAGGGGAGCATCTAATAAGACTGGACTTTGTCCTGTGGCAGGGGAGAGCCACCTAAGGGTTTGGAGCTGTGGGTGAGAGTCGAGGGTAAAAGGGCCATGATCAGTTTGTATTTGAGTGATCCCCTCTGGAGGCTGTGCAGAGGTCTGAATATGAAAGTGGGGGGTACAAAGCAGGAAGCGAGATCATGATGGAAAGGCAGGAGATGATGGGGTCTGAACTAGGGCTGTGGAGGAAAGGGAAAGAAAAGGACCATTCACTAGGCGTGGGGGAGGCAGAAGATGAAAGAGTCAAGGATGACCCTCCCGTTTCTGGCTAGGGTATTGGGGGAATGGTAGGCCAGCAGTGGAGCCAAACAGTACAGGAGAAGAAATATGTTTGCGGGGAAGTTTGAAGAGTCCGTATTTGGATATGCTGAGTTTGAGTGCCTACCGCTGGGGTGTCCAATCTTTTGACTTCGCTGGGCCACATTGGAAGAAGAATTGTCTTGAGCTACACATAAAACTCTATAACTAATGATAGCTGATGAGCTGAAAAAAAATTGCCAAAAAATCTCATGTTTTAAGAAAGTTTACGAATTTGTGTTGGGCCACATTCAAAGCTGTCCTGGGCTGCATGTGGGCCCGCAGGCCATGGGTTAGACAACTTGGCCTACAGGATCTTCAGGAGGATAACTTCAGGAGGAGATGTTTAGCAGGAAACACAAGGAGAAGTGGGACTGCAGATAGGAATTCCTGTGCTAGGGGAACTATAAAAATGTTGCTGATGCAAGTAGGAGAGGATGCAGTAGCTCCAGGAAGAGTACACAGAATGGGATAATGGTGAGGGTCATATCCTAGCGAGCCCTGATGGGAATGGGTGGGCCAGAGAAAAAGAAACTCAGGAGAGAGAACTCAGGCACACGGAGGACTTAGTGAGAGGAGTGTCATGACAGCCAAAGGGCGAGTCATGGGAGCCGCGGCAGCCTTCCACTGGCCTGTCCTTGCCAGGCCTCCGCACCCAGAAATGCAGAGTCACGCAGCATAGAGCAGTCCAGCAGCACAAAGACAGGAACGTGTTCATTAGACCTGACATTTAGGAAGCCACTGGCAAACCTGTGGTTGGGAGAGGCAGGCTTCAGCCAACATGGTAGCTCCAGTCTCAATGGTACCTATGTCTATGTGGAAGGGGCATGGGAGTGGAATTCATATGCAGGAATCAGTCTTGTTCAGCACAGAGGAGGCTTGACTTTAAAGCTAAACAAATTTGCATTTTAGAATACAACCAAGGCTGGGCACGGTGCCTCACACCTGTAATCCCAGCACTTTTGGAGGCTGAGGTGGGCGGATCACTTGAGGTCAGGAGTTCGAGACCAGCCTGTCCAACATGGTGAAATTGTAGCAGGTGCCTGTAATCCCAGCTACTCGGGAGGCTGAGGCAGGAGAATCACTTGAACCCAGGAGGTGGAGGTTGCAGTGAGCCGATATCACGCCACTGCACTCCAGCCTGGGCGACAGAATGAGACTCTGTCTCAAAAGAAAAAAGAATACAACCAGAAAAAAAAAAAAAATCCATTATTAAATATTCAAAAACCATTTAAACTTTTAGAAGCCCCCTGCTGTAGGGAATAAACACAACATTGCTCAAGAAGGAACGAGGCTGTAAGCTGTAGTGATCCTGGACTCTTCTGGCAGGCAGATTTCTACTGTATGCTTTCCACAAATACAAGCAATATGAAAGCACATTGGCTGCTTATAACCGCGTCAATCCTGACCTGCGCATTAAGAAGCTTGTACTGTATTTAGAACCTGGTTTTGAACAACAGTGCCTCCTGGTGTAAATGTCATATATAAATACTTTACTAGCATAGTGGCAATATTCTAATAGAAATATTGCTGCTCTGATTTTTTTTTAACTTAAAATCAAGTTAAAAACATGTTTTGGGATGAGGAAAGTGATTTGGGGGACTTGTTTAGGTTTTATGTAATACAGCATTAGGGATATTGATAAAGCTATCTGGATGATAAAAATTCACCTGCCCTTGCATTGTACAGCTGTGCCTCTATAAAGTGTCACAGAGTGGGGTCTACCACTTATTTTTTTTAAATAAAATGTATAGCCAGGTGTGGTGGCTCACGCTTGTAATCCCAGCACTTTGGGAGGCTGAGGCGGGCAGATCACCTGAGGTCAGGAGTTCGAGACCAGCCTGACCAACCAACATGGAGAAACCTTGTCTCTACTAAAAATACAAAAAAAAAAAAAAAATAGCCAGGCATAGTGGCGCAGGCCTGTAGTCCCAGCTACTTGGGAGGCTGAGGCAGGAGAATGGCTTGAACCTGGAAGGCAGACATTGCTGTGAGCCAAGATCGCGCCACTGCACTCCAGCCTGGGCAACACGAGCAAAACTCAAAAAAAAAAAAAAAAAAAGTTTATAAAATTATACGGAAGATTGAACAATGAATTTCTCAAATTGAACCTTTTGTGCAACCAAATGCAGATCAACAAATAAAAAATGATTAACAGCCAAGATGCCTCCTCATGCCCTGAGCTCCTGTAGGTCACAACCGCCTGGCTAGGGTAATCATGATCACATCTTCTCACATCACAGATCAATTCTGCTTGTTGATCTTCCTACAGTTGGAACAGTTTGTAAGAACATTCTCACAAGTATATTGAATAAGGCACGGAGTGTGCTCTTCTGGGTCTTTTTCAGTGCATTAGCAAGATTCACCCATGTTGCTCGGTGTGGTTGGTTTTCTGTTTGCTGTATAAAGACCATTGTAAAGCTCAACCATAATTTATTATCAGCCCTGTGGTTGATAAACATTTGGATTGTTTCCAGTTTTGGGCTTTTATAGTCTGCTGTGAACATTATTGTACATGGCTTTTGGTGCCCATACGCATGCATCTTATTAGGAATATACCTAGAAGAAGAGTGACTGGGTTATAGCACATGAACTTTAGTAGACAATGCCAACCAGTTTTCTAAATTGGTTGTTCCAGTTTATGTTACCATCAACAGTGGATGGGAATTTGTTTGCTTCACATCCTCACCAACATATGGTATTGTTAATCTTTCTAACTATAGATATTTTCTGGTGGGTATATGTCATTGTGCTTTTTAAAACCAGCTTTATTAATACATAGTTCAATTAGAGATAATTGTACCATACAATTGATCCACTTTGTACAATTCAATGGCTTTCAATATACTTGGAGTTGTCATCCATCACCATAATCAATTTTAGAACATTTTCATTACCTCCCAAAGAAACCTTATAGCCTTTCATTATCACCCTCAACCCCACTATCCCCTTAGCTCTAGTCTGATCTATTAATACTTTCTCTGTAGAGTTGTCAATTCTTAACATTTCATATAAACAGGATCATACAATAAGTGGCCTTTTGTGTCTGGCTGCTTTCACTTCGCATGATGTCTTCAAGGTTCATTAGATTTTGATTCTCCACGTGGGACACAGGTTGTAGGCTTCCTATCTATTCCCTTTAAGCTCATCTATCTGATGATGCATTTCATAGTGAATTTCTTTTCATGGACCTACCAGAAAGCAGTGCTACTTTAAATCAGTCTGTGAGAGCATGACTGAGGTTTATTTTTGACTGCAGGAATGAGTGAGCTTTGTTAACATTTTCTAGGCCAAATTATTTTGGCCATCCTTTATGAGACATTCTGAAGTCTCAAGTTCCTTTGTTAGAACAGATCCAAAATGATTTATTGAGTTGAAACAAATCTGGCTTTTTTGTTTGTTTGTTCATTTGGTTTTTTAGACAGGGTTTTGCTCTTGTTGCCCAGGCTGGAGTGCAATGGTACGACCTCCGCCTCCTGGGCTCAAGTGATTCTCCTGCCTCAGGCTCCCGAGTAGCTGGGATTACAGGCATGTGCCACCACGCCTGGCTAATTTTGTATTTTTAGTAGATGGGATTTCTCCATGTTGGTCAGGCTGGTCTCGAACTCCCAACCTCAGGTGATCTGCCTGCCTCGGCCTCCCAAAATGCTGGGATTACAGGGATGAGCCACCACACCCAGCCTGGATTGGGCTTTTATTACAAGTATCCCTACAGCCGATCTCATTGCTGACATCTGTGCAGAGGCATGGGACCTTCCACCCAGCTGAAGAAGATAGACACGTGGGAGGTGGCCACGTAAAGACAGAGGCAGAGATTGGAGTTATGTCTACAAGCCAAGATATGCCGAGGGTTGCTAGCAGCCATCAGAAGCTAGGAGAGAGGCATGGAACAAATTCTCCCCCAGAGCCGCCAGAGAAAACCGACTCTGCCAACATCTTGACTTCTAACTTGTAGCCTCAACCATGAGAGAGTAACTTTGCTTTAAGCCATCACATTTGTGGTAACTTGTTATGGCAGCACTAAGAAATCAATACACTAAAGACCTGATTTCAAAGCTGCCTGGCATAAGCTGGTGCTCAATAAAAGCTCATGGAGCCGAGTTAGGTTGTGAATATTCCTTAGCAAGGACCTGGACCTCTGTGTGTGTGTGTTGAACAATAACTCAACGTGAGTTCTTTTTCCTGATTTGTTTCCCTAACTAAAATTTGTAGCTTCGATCAGAGAGATGGTCTCAGTTTCCTGTAGATCTTCTGGAATTAGAGTAAATGTGACCTATTTTCCTCTTTAATGGCATCAAGGATGGGGCATTCTAAGCATGAATCACCATGGACAGTGACACATTTTTTATTGGCAAGGGGACCGGCCTTAGATGAGTCGTTATTTTCCTCTGATTCAGCTGAAGTTTAGTACTAACGTCCAAAAGCAGAAAAGGAGAAAAAGAGCCAATTAGGATGTCTGGATACAATACTGCTTACACTGACTACAGAAATGTCTATCATACTAGGATTAAGTTTGAACTATCAGAAATCCACGTCAGCACACATTTGGAGGGTCTTTTTTTTTTTTTTTTTTAAAGACAGGGCCTCACTCTGTCATCCAGGCTGGAGTGCAGTGGCATGATCAGAGTTCACTGCAGCCTCTACCTCCTGGGCTCAGGCAATCCTCCTGCTTCAGTCTCCCTAGTAGCTGGGACTACAGGTGTGCACCACCACGTGCGGCCTTGTTTTTTGTTGTTGTATTTTTTTGTAGAGATGAGGTTTCACCATGTTTACCAGCCTGGTCTCAACTCCTGAGCTCAAGCCATCAGCCAGATGCAGCCTCTCAAAGTGAGATTACAGGTGTGAGCGACCATACCCAACTGGAGAACTCTTCACCAGAAGATATGCAATAACCACCTGACTTAGCCAGACTACTGGGTCCTGGCAGACTGCTAGGTGTGGCTCACTGGTTATTAACCAGTCACCATGCATTGTTCCCATGTGTAGACCAAGAACTAGACGTTTGAAGGGGAGGTGAATTTCTTCTTCCTGAACAATTCACTTCTTTTCTATAGTGGGGAAATATCCAAACTAATTCTACCACATATTTTCAGATGATAAGGTAACATAATATTCCTGGCTGTCACTATGTTGATGTTTTGTCCTTCTTTTTCTTTTCTTTTTTTTTTGAAACGGAGTCTCGCTCTGCTGCCCAGGCTGGAGTGCAGTGGTGGGATCTCAGCTCACTGCAAGCTCTGCCTCCCAGGTTCATGCCATTCTCCTGCCTCAGCCTCCCGAGTAGCTGGGACTACAGGCACCCGCCACCTCGCCTGGCTAGTTTTTTGCATTTTTTAGTAGAGACGGGGTTTCACCGTGTTAGCCAGGATGGTCTCGATCTCCTGACCTCGTGATCCGCCCGTCTCGGCCTCCCAAAGTGCTGGTATTACAGGCTTGAGCCACCACGCCTGGCCTTTTCCTTGTTTCTTTTCCTGCATTTCCTGCCAAATTAGGAGACAGAGATACATGAAAAGGTCAAGAGTATGTGTGCTATAGAGAATCTCAAGAGGAGTCCACTCCATCTCAAAGTGAGGCTCAAGTTTCCTACCCCCAATTCTTCGGAATGCTGAATTTTATGAGGATCAAATTACTTAAAAAAATTTTTTTTGAGGCAGAGTCTCACTCTGTTGCCCAGACTGGAGTACAGTGACATGATCTTGGCTCACTGCAACCTCTGCCTCCCAGGTTCAAGTGATTCTCCTGCCTCAGCCTCCCAAGTAGCTGGGATTACAGTAGGCATCTGCTACCTCGCCCAGCTTTTCTTTTTTTGAGACGGAGTCTCGGTGGGTTGCCAGGCGGAAGTCCAGGGGTGCGATCTCAGCTCACTGCAACCTCTGCCTCCTGGGTTCAAGCGATTCTCTTGCCTCAGCCTCCAGAGTAGCTGGGACTACAGACATGTGCCACCATACCCAGCAAATTTTTGTATTTTTAGTAGAGACGGGGTTTCACCATGTTGGCTAGGATGGTCTCCATCTCTTGACCTCATGATCTGCCTGCCTCAGCCTCGCAAAGTGTTGGGATTACAGGTGTGAGCCACCATGCCCGACCCTTTTTTTTTTTTTTTTTGTATTTTTAGTAGAGATGCGGTTTCACCATGTTGGCTAGGCTGGTCTTGAACTCCTGACCTCAAGTGATCCACCCACCTTGGCCTCCAAAGTGCTGGGATTATAGGTGGGAGCCACTGTGCCTGGCCCAATTTAAATAGCTGTGAATTCAAGCAAATATATCTGAAAATTTACTGACAAACAAAGAGCTTTGTTCTTGAATATTATCTATGGCAGCTTCAGAGAAATTCAGACTGCTTTAAAAATGAGTATTTTCTAATGTATTATAGCAACGAAAGTTACATTCAACTATATATAGAATGTTTTAAAATCATACTATAGTTTGTTAAGGCATGCAATAATAGCAAATCATCTTGGGATTATCACAAGTAACATTCAGTTCTTTTTTTTTTTTTTTTTTGAGACGGAGTCTCACTGTGTCTCCCAGGCTGGAGTGCAGTGGCGCGATCTCGGCTCACTGCAAGCTCCGCCCCCCGGGTTCACGCCATTCTCCCGCCTCAGCCTCCCAAGTAGCTGGGACTACAGGCGCCCGCTACCGCGCCCGGCTAGTTTTTTGTATTTTTAGTAGAGACGGGGTTTCACCATGTTAGCCAGGATAGTCTCGATCTCCTGACCTTGTGATCCACCCGCCTCGGCCTCCCGAAGTGCTGGGATTACAGGCTTGAGCCACCGCGCCCGGCCAACATTCAGTTCTTTAGAAACCACGTAGCTTTGCATAGTTCTGGTCTAGACCTATGCCATCTAACTTGGTGGCCACTATGCAGAGGTGGCTACTGAGTATTTGAAATGTGGCTCGTCCAAATTGAGATACGCTGTCAATGTAACATACACACTGGATTTCAAAGACTTGGTAGGAGAAAATGTAAAGGATCTTAATATTACAGTAGAAATATTTTGGTATATTTGACTGAATATTAAAAATAATTTCAAGTTTTCTAATGTGGCTACTAACAAAATTTAAAATCATGTGGCTAATTACACTTTATTGAACGGCCTTGTTCATCCAGTTCATTGAAGTGTACAAGAGAGCTGAAACATTTAGCTGTGATGTGATCCTCCCATTCATAAGAATCTTATCCTCTCGGCTGGGCATGGTGGCTCATGCCTGTAATCCCAGCACTTTGGGAGCCTGAGGCAGGTGATGAGGTCAGTAGTTGAGACCAGCCTGGCCAACATGGCATAAACCCTGTCTCTACTAAAAATGCAAAAATTAGCTGAGTGTCATGGCACACATCTTTAATCACAGCTACTTGGAAGGCGGAAGCAGGAGAATCACTTGAACCCGGGAGACGGAGGTTGCTGTGAGCCGAGATCACATCACTGCACTCCAGCCTGGAGGAAAGAGCAGGGGAAAAAAAACAAAACAAAAACCACAACTCTTTTCTAGGGAGTGACACAGGATGCGACTACCCAAGCAGAGGAAGAAAGCTGGTTTTTATGTATGCTTCTGCATGGAAAGGCCACATAGCCTATGCTTACAGGCCCTTGGCCAGAACCATGCCCCTCCATGACTTATTTAAGTAGGGTGACTTGGGTAGTCATGGGTACTTAGCAGTAAATGCCTCTGTCATAAGACATGGCGTAAGTTTTGGGTTTCTTGAAACATTCAAAGTTAAACACAAGTACTCTTCTACGTATGTTGGAAAAAGGAGGGAAAAAAAATCAGGATGTGGTCACTTCTGTCAGATGAGTACTGGAGTCAGTCAAGAGGGTAAAATCTTAACATAGCATATGCATAAGTATATTTTTATTTTCTTCCTTTTTTAGTCAAAGGAAAACTATACAAACATATATGGAAAATGACAAGCAGAGGCTCCTCTTTCCATATTATGTTGACAGGAAGTTGTACATAAACTGTAGCTAATGTGGACGAATCTGACTAGTTGTCTATTGCAGTCTTCTTTCCCGCCTCTTATGGTTAACATATATAGAAAGAACTAGTTGAATTCTAGTTACCTACATCTCCCCCTGCCCCCCAAGATGGAGTCTTGCTGTCACCCAGGCTGGAGTGCAGTGGCACGATCTCGGCTCATTGCAACCTACGCCTTCTGGGTTCAAGCGATTTTCCTGCCTCAGCCTCCCGAATAGCTGGTATTACAGACATGTGCCACCATGCCTGGCTAATTTTTGTATTTTTAGTAGAGACGGGGTTTCACCAGGTTGGCCAGGCTGGTCTTGAACTCCTGACCTCGTGATCTGCCCAACTTGGCCTCCCAAAGTGCCAGGATTACAGGTGTGAACCACCGTACCCAGCTTTTTTTTTTCCCTCCCTTTAGAGACAGGGTCTTCTTGCTATTGCCCAGGCTGGAGTGCAGTGGCACAAATATAGCTCACCGTAACCTCAAATTTCTGGGCTCAAGTGATCCTCCAACCTCAGACTTCTAAGTAGCTAGGACTATAGGTGTGTGCCACGAGGCCCAGCTAATTTTTAAAACAAACATTTTTGTAGAGATAGGGGTCTCACTATGTTGCTTATATATCTCTACTGTTCAAATGCATACACCACATATTTGGCTGTACTCTTTCTGCTATCTTCTTGGCCTTTATAAATATGTACCATATGTTACAATGCTAGTTACTTTTGCATTTCTAAGTTGTTTACACAAACGCAGAAATACAGAATCTGGCAGCCAGTAATTCAACCTAGCTCTATCTTCCTGCTGCTATCTCTCCATCCCCATGCATATACAACCCTTCCCCATCCCTAACACAGTGACATGAAACAACAAATGTTTTAAGTGTACATCATACATTTATTACCAACAACCCTCTCAACTCCAAAATTGGGCACAGGGATTAAAAATAAAAATTCATTGCACTACTTAGTAAAGCATTACTAGTAACTTTCATAAAAAATGTACAAACTTTGTTAAAAATTTATCAAGCCTTCAAATGATTTGGTTACAGATATTTATAATACATACATTTAAAACTATATGTTAACTGATACAATGGAATATGATTTGAGAAAATGACTCAGCAAATGATTCCGAAAAACACCCCTGTGAGCTTTCACAATCGGAAACAAACGGCAAAATGAGGTAACCAAATGTACCAACAGGGGGACAAACAGCTTTCTAATGAAAAGGCCCAAAGATATCTGCGAAAAATATTCTCACAAGTGAGTCGGTAGATCTCATTCAAAATTATTCTAAGAGGCCCAAATTTAAGAATCTTAACAAATCACATTTCAGATAGTATATAAAATCTAAATATGCTTTCACATTTTCCAGATTTTGCTCAAAAAGTTAAGGACAGAAAATCCTAATATGAGATCTTGATACCTGGAGGCCTTACTTTTTTGAGGGGTGGGGGTTAAAAAAAAAAACACCAAAGATGACAATTCATGCCAAGAAACAAGCAAGAACCCACAAAAAACCCACAGCTGAGTTAAGATGGTAAAGCCAATATTATTTTAGGAGGAAAGAGGACGAAGGCCATGAACCAACATCTGCCTGCTATCTGGCGCATCACCCAAGGTGACAATGGCTGGGCACAAACTGTTCTCTTTTGCTAGCCACAAAGCTGCTCACTGTGGCAATCCTGAGCTGGTCAGAATACGTGTGTACGTGTGTGTGTGTGTGTGTGTGTGTGTGTGTGTATTCCTGATACACACTAACCACAATAAGCAAGTCTGCACACATCTCTATGAGCCCCATGCAAAAAGACATTCCCACAGAGAGATCAGTCACAAGAGTGCAACAACGAAATTCAAGACTTTACCAAAACAGACCCTGCTGCCTCCGAAATTGCCAACTGCCTCTCAAAAATTTACAGAAAAAGGGACATTATAAGAATTCAGAGGGAGGGAAGAAAAAGCTGCTATTCCTAGTCATTAGTACAATGTGCCGTGTTAATTAGGTATCTCTATATAAATTAGAAAAAGTGCTTTACTTGCATGCTTCAATAAAATGAATACTGAGTGTAGTAGTGTTATGTTAGATCTGTACAGATATAAATTTTTTGCAGCTATATAAAAGTGTATAAGATGGGCTTTTGCCATTTTAAACATGATTTTTTTTTCTTTAAAAAAAGATTAAACTATACGTGATTTGTATGTAGCTGATTATTATGCCAAGAATTTTGGTCTTTAACACACTTTTTATTCATCAGGAACAGGTGAGGGATATCCTAATGATTTAAAAGTAACATGTGCATTTTTACCACTGTTTAGATGTATTTCTGATGCACTGACAACCTAAGGGCAAACAGAGTGTGCAAAACCCTACGTGTACGACTAGATAGAGGCAACAGTGTCTCAAAAAGGGCAAAATTGTGCTTCTGTGAATTGACTTTACTTAACTCTAGGCTGTGATGAGCTTATAGACACTTCAAGGGAGGGCAAGCAGCATGGCAGTAACAAGTAGTTAACACTGAGTGGAAAACTGACACAGAACCAACTGAAAGTTGAGTGGGGCTGGCAGCAAGTTATCACAGTCCTGACTGGAATAATGCAGCTTGTGCTATTGCAAACAAAGCAATTACATCAACTGCAGGAAGAGGCAGACAATGTTGAAGACACTAAAAGAATGAGAAAGTAATTTAAACACTGCTGGAAAAATGACTTTAAACAATCTGAATTATGCTCAAAGAACCTACTAAAAAAAACCCCACACAGCTATGTGTTAGATCAACTAAATGAAGGTCAATTCCTGTTTAACAGCATTATTTTTTATACAAAAATCAAATCTTCATTTATACTGCAAGTATTCTGGACACCTGTTGTATTAAACTTTTCTCATTCAAACAAAAATTAAAAGAAAAAGCGGTAAAACATCAAAACAAATCAGGTCTAAGGAACAGGAGCTGTAACAGCACTTGATCCATCCTGAAACAGGGGTTTCGATGAGAAGCACATGTGATGAAGGAAGAACTAGACAACTTTCAGAACTGGAGTCTGGCAAGTGAATTAATATGGACAGAAATATAGCTTTCTTAAAACAATTTAGTTGCCCACAGGAGCTTGAACACAGAATACATATCAGAAGTCAAGCTGAATTAACAGATTTTGTTCTGGTGGAAGTCAACGAGGTGAGACTTCATGGAACTAGTGGTCTTCTTAGAAATATATTAATCAAATATCTTCAGAATAGACTACAAATCTAAACATTAAAAAAAAAAATCACAGGTACTTTCTGTAAGAAACTGGAAATGTAAAGGAAAAAAAGTATCAACATTCAAATCATTGATTGAAATGCTAATATTGCTAACTGATAATGTATGATATTGCACCTTCTTTTTGGAAACAGCAAGTTGGAGATTTTAAAATTTCCACAACAGAATCAAAAAAATCAGGTTCATGGAGTGAGAATTTTGTTACACTTTTTTTTTTCCTTAAGTGACCTACTTAGGACCACCAACAAAGAGAAGGTGACAGCTGCCTGAAGCAAAGGAAGAAGGCTTTTCTCATTCCATTCATTGGGAGGGAAGGGGATGGAGTATTCAATGCTTGTAATTGATGCACCCTCAGCAATCAGTGTGCAACAGCAAACACAAGGGGAAAAAAACCAGTGTACAGTACTAGTGCTGTTTAAATAACACACCAGATTATACATTGCAGCATAATTAAAACTACACACACATTCTTGGTACATGCTGGTATATAGGATCTCATACACACGTTAGCTACCATGCCCTCTCACAAGTAGTTGTGCACACTCTCACACAGATACACTTATCACCAACAGTCATACGCTGCATTCATTTCCACTCACAGTTTCTGAAGGCTCTATATAAGGTAGATTGCTATATCATCTGTAGCTACCACTTTTTATAAAAGCACATGCTAAAAGATCACGTCCACTGTAATCTTGCAGCAACACTCGGAATGATCACACAAAAACCAGGGAATGTTAGTGCACACACAAAATTAAGCTAAAGAAAAAGTCTTTGGAGTTCCAATCACACGGTTAGTATAACAATCCCATAACTGTGAAGACTAATTGTAAGCTTTTATAGTTGATTAAGTCACACAGTGCAAAGAAAGGTCCATTGACCCTTTTGGTAAAGGGAGGGCTGGAAGCCACACAGATTAAGTTCAATGGATAGTCCGTATATACATGTGATGAGGAACACCCAAACTAAATTTGTGCTTCTTAGGTTGGTCATTCTGAATCCCGATGCACTTCTGAAGCATCAGCTCGGCAAATTGGGCAAGTACGATTTGCCTACAAAACAAAAGGGAAAACTTGTTTAAATTGTGACATATACAATGAAACACATTAAAAGCAATGGAACTACTTTTACTTCCCACAGTTTTTACATTCTTTGTTCCTCTGAAGAGGTACAAAGCAATTTGTGTCTTTTTTTAACCCACAAACCTCCGAATTAGCCCATGAATTTTTTTTTTGAGATGGAGTTTCGCTCTTGCTGCCCAGGCTGGAGTGCAATGGCATGATCTTGGCTGACTGCAACCATCGCCTCCTGGGTTCAAGCGATTCTCCTGCCTCAGCCTCCCGAGGAGCTGAGATTACAGTGCCCACCACCATGCCGGGCTAATTTTTGTATTTTAGTAGAGACGGGGTTTCACCATGTTGGTCAGGCTGGTCTCAAACTCCTGACCCTCGGGTGATCCACCCACCTCGGCCTCCCAAAGTGCTGGGATTACAGGTGTGAGCCACCACACCTGGCCGCCATGAATGATTTTTAGTAGGTCTGTTAAAATATACAAACAAGATTACATTCACCAGTTTGGACCAAGTTAACAACTGACATTAAAACACCTTGGTTAGTCTTTTTTTTTTTTTTCTTTTTTGAGACAGGGTTAAACCCTGTTGTCCACAGGAGCACAGTGGCATGATTACAGCTCATTACAGACTTGAACTCCTGGGCCTAAGTGATCCTCCTGCCTCAGCTTCCTGAGAACCTAGGATTAACAGGTGTGTGCCACCACACCCAGCCAATTTAAAAGACAAGGGTTTCACTAAGTTGCCCAGGCTGGTCTCCAACTCCAGGCCTCAAACGATCCTCCTGCTTTTGCCTCCCAAAATGCTGGGATTAGATGCCTGAGCCACCATTCCTGGCCCCTTGGCTATTCTTAATGGAATGAAGTCACAGAAAACATTTAGCGGTACTGAGGAAAGCCTGACTGTAAAATAGGTGACTGGGTCTATACCATAGCTCTACTTACTCACCTGGTTCCCTGGCTCCTAAATTTGCTTTCTCGAACACTTCAACAAATGGGACCATAATTTGTGGAGTTGCTAATGCCAGAAACATAAGCATCACCTGTTCTCCTACTTCCTACAACTCATTCAGCACATAATCTTATTTCTGCATTATGGTAATGCTCAAATCAGTCCCTCTTTTCATCCAGTTGCCACTATCCATTCTCTGGCCCACCACGTCTTTATTCTATCTCCCTGTCTCTCAGAAATTACCTCTTCTACTCTATCCTCCAACAGTGGCCAGAAATCCTTCTAAAATAGTCTGTTATGGCCGGGCACGGTGGCTCAAGCCTGTAATCCCAGCACTTTGGGAGGCCGAGACGGGCGGATCACGAGGTCAGGAGATGGAGACCATCCTGGCTGACACGGTGAAACCCCGTCTCTACTAAAAAATACAAAAAACTAGCCGGGCGAGGTGGCGGGTGCCTGTAGTCCCAGCTACTCGGGAGGCTGAGGCAGGAGAATGGCGTAAACCCGGGAGGCGGAGCTTGCAGCGAGCTGAGATCCGGCCACTGCACTCCAGCCTGGGCGGCAGAGCGAGACTCCATCTCAAAAAAAAAAAAAAAAAAAAAAAAATAGTCTGTTATATCCTTCCCAAATGCTTTCAGGATTACATCTAAACTCCTTCGCGCTTCAGAGTGGCTTCACAACAAGCTGGTCATTGATTTTCTCTCTGAACACCTTTTCTTTTCCCACTCTTCCTCACATTCCAACTATCAGCCACATGGAACTTGTGGTTTTGATTGTTCTCTGTTTGCACATGTCAGGGATTTGCACATATAATGCTTTCCTTTTAAAATACTTTAAGACTCTGTCTTCAGGATTGAGTTTGGGCTAAGTTAGATACTATGGAACTGTGCTCCCTCAGAACTGACTTTTAACTCTATCTTCCTCTCCAAATTGTGAGGTTACCTAGTTTTATCCAAATCAGAACACTTCATTTAAAAAATAACAAATTTGACTATATAAATTTTTTTTATAGTCATGGAGCCACTGCAACCCAGCCTATTAAAGTTCTTTTACTGTATCACGTTTTCATTCTACTGTTACAATTTGAGACTATGAAACTATTAAGAGTAAAAAAGCAGATTTTGTAAACTTTTTTTTTTAAAACATTAAATAGTCAGGTGCAGTGTATAACCCCAATACCTTGGGAGGCTGAGGTGGGAGGACTGCTTGTGCCCAAGAGTTCAAGACCAGTCTGGGCAACATAGTGACACCCCGTCTCGCTTGAGCCTGGGACGTCGAGGCTACATTGAGCCATGACTGTACCACTGCACTCCAGACTGGGCGACACATCGAGACCCTGTTTCAAAAAATATATATATAAAAAAGAAGCCCCTGCAATAATTTCACCCTGGCATAGCCACTCTTATGGATTTGTGTCCTTTGTGCTTTTGTTCATATATACAAAGGAGAAAATGGTCAGAATTAAATAAAAACACTAGATGTACTTATTCTCCATGCAAACCTCTGACAACAGAGCTATAATTAGGTAGCCTTCTAAATTCTCGAAGCAAACTGTGGCCTAGCAAGTTCGGACTTTGTCCCTGTATGCCATGAGAAAGGACATACTGATTGTCGAGAGGTCATCCATTTGAGTTTTGTATAATCACTCCTATGTTGTTGACTGCAGTTAATTTTTACTGGCCTTTTCTCCTCATTTAAAGAGATCATACTCAAAGCTGTGTTTCCATTTTGTTTTCCTGTCCACTGAGTCACGAACTTACTCTAATTAACCTATGGTCAATAAAATAGAAAAATTCAATGTCATTTCCTTTAAAGATGTTATCACTTTACCTTAAGCCATTTGTCAACACACTTGGCATGGAACTCGTGGTTACAGGGTAAGACTCTAAGTAGCTGCCTTGACTCAAAATCACACATGCATACTACACACCTAAAAAAAGCAAAAAGATCATTTAACCATAAAACCAGATGGTTTTCTATTGTTATGACTATTGAAACCTACAAGGTAATTTATTCTGTTATCAAAATATCACTTAAATTGTTAAACAAAATTAACCAATACCCTGAAAAAATTGTGATGTTTTGCAGTAAGAGGGTTTTGCTTTACTAACAGATTATCACAAAAATTTCTAGTTAACATGAAGTCAATCTTAGTACCAAAGATTCTATACTATTTTTTTAAAAAAAGGTGTTGGAACAACTGTATGTCCACATACAAAAGGATAAAGGTGGACCCCTACCTCATACCATATAAAAACTGACTCAAACTGATCAAAAGCTTAGGTGTTAAGAGCTAAACTATTAACCTCTCAGAAGAAAACACAGTAAATCTTCATGACCTTGGATTAGACAATGGTTTCTTGGAGATGACATTAAAAGCACAAGAATTAACAACAAAAAAAGAAATGTAGTTGTTCTTCAGTATCTGAGGGGGGACTGATTTCTAGGACCCACAATGGACACCAAAATCTGCAGATGTTCAAATCCTTTAGATACAACAGTATAGTGTTTGTGACCTATGCACACCCTCCCATATACTTTAAAATCATTAACATACTGTAATACCTAATACAATGTAAGTGCTATGTAAATAGTTGTTATACTGTATTGTTTATTTGTACTACATATTGCTCTATTTTCTATTTTTATTTTTTCCTGAATATTTTCTATCTTTGGTTGGCTGAATACAGAGGGCTGAGTGTAGGCTGAAATAAATCAAAATCAAAATTTAAACATTTTGTGCTGCAAAGGACATCACTGAAAAACTGAACAATCCACAGAATGGCAACACATTTTTTTACACTTTTTATTATTCTATTCCTCAGAGATCCCTGTTCTGAGGGAAGACATTTTTGAAGATAATTTATCTGATGAGATCTATAATACGTATAGAACTTCTACAACTCAGTAATACAAAGACAAACCAACTTATGGAAAATGAAGCAAGGATCCAAATAGACATTTCTGAAAAAAAGGTATACAAATGGCTAGTAGCACATGAAACATTCAAGATCATCAGCTATCAGGGAAATGCAAATCAAATCTGCAGGAAATACCACTTCACAACCACTAGGCTGGCTATAATAATAATAAAAAAAATAGACAATATAGCGTGATTCAAAGCCATTATTTACCTTTGGCATTATTCAATGCCAAAAGTGGAAACCCAAATGTCCATCCACTGGTAAAAATAATATGATCTATACAGTAGAATATTATTTGGCCATAAAAAGAAATGACTTACTAGTAAAAGCTACAATATAGAAAAAGTTATGCTAAGTGAAAGATGCTAGACACAAAAAGATCATATATGACCTCATTTATGTATAATCTATATAGACACAGTGTAGACTGAGGATGGGGAGGAGGCACCAAGGTGAGGTAGAAATATGAAGAGTGTTGCTAGTGGGTGAAGTGGGTGAGGGGTTTCGTTTTAGGGTGATGCAACGGGTCTAAATTTGATTGTCATGATAGTTACACAGCTCTGAATATACGAAAAACCACTGAGTTGTACTTTTTAAATTATTATTATTATTATTTTTTTGAGACAGTCTCGCTCTGTCGCCCAGGCTGGAATGCAGTGGTGTCATCTCGGCTCACTGCAACCTCCGCCTCCCGGGCTCAAGCAATTCGCCCTGCCTCAGCCTTGCGAGTAGCTGGGATTATAGGCGCCTGCCACCATGCCCAGCTAATTTTTGTATTTTTAGTAGAGACAGGGTTTCGCCATGTTGGCCAGGCTGGTCTCAAGCTCCTGACCAGAGGCGATCCACCTGCCTCAGCCTCCCAAAGTGCTGGGATTACAGGTGTGAGCTACCGTGCCCGGCCTCAACTGTACATTTTAAATGGAATTTTACGGTATGTAAATTATATATCAATAAAGCTATAAAAGATCCCATACTAAGCAGAAATTTTTGGTAAAAACCTCAAACTTTATGTGCATGAAGTTTCTATCTTGTGTGAAAACATTCTAGAATGTCAATTAGAAACAGAATTGCTAAGCAACATTAAAATCCAAAACAGCCCTAACAGAACTTTCTAAGATGACAGAAATGTTCTAGATCCACACCACCCAACACAGCAGCCATTAGCTAGAATGACTAAGACATTTAATTTTTCATTTAATTAGCTCTATATTGACTTATTGGACAAGTGTTGGCTTAGACTATGAAATAGAGATAACTTATCTTTATCAAAGTTATCTCTGACTCTTAAGCATTTTCTTTTAACTTTTTGTTTCCTCTCCCAACTTTTACCTTAATGCTCTTATGTTTTTATTTCATAAAGGTAGAAAAGGAAATTTAGCAGAGTGATGTCAAAAAAATGTACTTACAAAGTCTGTTCTGACTGGTGGTTGTTAGGATTGAACCGGTAAGAAGGAAGTTGTTCAATATCTGCTTTAGTCAGTCCACGAGGCTTTGCCTCTCCCAGTCGCTCTGCCAGGTTTAACAGGGCCTGTAGCGGTAAAAGATGACATTTTCATCTGTCTTTATGTTTTGCATTCCAATTTTTTTTTTTTTTTTTTTAAAGAGATGGAGTCCTGCTATGTTGCTCAGGCTGGAGTATATATAGTGGCTGTTCACAGGCATGATCATTGTGCACTGTGGCCTCGAACTCCTGTGAACTCAAACAATACTCTTGCCGCAGCCTTCTGAGTATCTGGAACCTACAATTGCGTACCACCGTAGCCCTATTAAAATAATTTTTAAAATGTTTCTTATGAAAAAATCGAAACACATACAAAAGTAGAAAAGCAACGTTAATGAACCTTGATCTATCCATTACGCAGGTCAGTAGTCCATGGCTAATCTTTTATCTATTACCATATATCCTAAAGCTCACAGTATTTTAAAACAAAACGGAAAGATGGTATCATTTCATTAGTATCAAGTGCATCTGTAAAACAAAGTAACTTTGACCCTGTGAGCTAGATAATTCTTTGTTATGGGAGCTGGCCTGTGTACTATAGGATGTTTTGCAGCATCCCTGGCCTCCCTCTGCTCTCTTAGTGCCAGTTAACAACCCCCCAGCTGTAACAATCAAAAATGTCTCCACACATTCCCAAATATCTTTGGGAGACAAACTGTCCCCAGGTTGAGAATCGCTGCTCTAAAAAGATAGACTTTTTAGAATATAACCACAATGACATCATCACACCTAACATATTAACACTAATTCTTTAACATCAAATGGACCAATTAACGTTCAAATGTCTTTGTTTCAATTCAAAGCTTTAAAAAGTAGTTTGTTCAAATAAGGATCCAAACAAATCCATAACTTACCATGGCTTAATACGTCTCAAGTCTCTTTTTCACTCTTAAATTTGAAGAAACCAGGTTAATGAGCTGTAGAAATTCCCAGTTTGAAATGTGCTAAATGAACCTCCCATCCCTGACCCACTGGGTTTAACAAATTCCTTGTCCCCTTGTCCTATAAATAGGTAGATGTGAAAACTTTTACCATAAGGCCCATCATGTCTAGTGGTTATGTTAGCAGCCAATGATGGAATACTGTCTAGATCCATTAATTCATTAAGAATGGGTAAAATGGTAATATTCTAATTTTATAATTCTTCATTTATTAGAATGCCTAATATTAAACAATACTCAGAATTTAGGCAGAATAGGATGAGACCACCTAATTTCTTTCTTTTGTTTTTTTTTAAGTATCCACTATCAACTCATGAACTTTAATATATTTGATGTGTTTCAATATTGTAATTATTATGCCTCTTTTTTTTTTTTTTGAGTCAGAGTCTTGCTTTATCCTCAGGCTGGAGTGCAATGGCATGATCTCGGTTCACTGCAACCTCCGCCTCCTAGGTTCAGGCGATTCTCTTGCCTCCTCCTCCCGAGTAGCCGCCACCCAGCTAATTTTTTGTATTTTTTATTTTTTAGTAGAGAAAGGGTTTTGCCATGTTGGCCAGGCTGGGCTTAAACTCCTGACCTCAAGTGATCCACCTGCCTTGGCCTCCCAAAGTGCTGGAACTACAGGAGTGAGCTACTATGCCCAGTCAATTATTATGCTTATTGATTTTACATCAGTACCTCCTTTCCTTAATGACTCTAATAACTCATTTGGTTTATCCCACAATTAGTCTGCCTTTTGTGGACTGCTTTTCTCCATTTTTCAGGTTGCCCCAGTGTTAACAGAATGGGTAACAAATAATGATAGATGAGAGAAACAGAATTAACTTCCCCAAATGTCAATAATTAATGTGGTAATAACTGTGTGTGTTTTATTATGATACCAGAACTCTGCTTCTGTGTCAACATTATTTAGATAATTGCATCATCTAAATAATTTGTTCCCCTTTCACTAGCTCCCTAGCCCTTCTAAATGCTGGACTAGAAAGTAAATTGCCAGGCTGCACATGGTGGCTCAAGCCTGTAATCCCAGCACTTTGGGAGGCTGAGGCAGGCAGATCACTTGAGGTCAGGAGTTTGAGACCCACCTGGTCAACACAGTGAAACCCCATCTCTACTAAAATTACAAAAAAATTAGCTGGGCACGGTGGCGTGCACCTGTAAGCTCAGCTACATGGGAAGCTGAGGGAGGAGAATCACTTGAACCCAGGAGGCAGAGGTTGCAGTGAGCCGAGACTGCGCCATTGCACTCCAAGCCTGGGTGACAAAACGAGACTCCATCTTAAAAAAAAAAAAAAAAAAGTAAATTGCCAAATCGATGGTCATTACAATATATAAAATTTAGATAAAACTTATTGTATCGGCCGGGCGCAGTGGCTCAAGCCTGTAATCCCAGCACTTTGGGAGGCTGAGACGGGCGGATCACGAGGTCAGGAGATCGAGACCATCCTAGCTAACACGGTGAAACCCCGTCTCTACTAAAAATACAAAAAACTAGCCGGGCGAGGTGGCGGGCGCCTGTAGTCCCAGCTACTCAGGAGGCTGAGGCAGGAGAATGGCG
This sequence comes from Theropithecus gelada, assembly GCF_003255815.1. Classification (NCBI taxonomy): domain Eukaryota; kingdom Metazoa; phylum Chordata; class Mammalia; order Primates; family Cercopithecidae; genus Theropithecus; species Theropithecus gelada. The sequence continues at coordinate 45,852,226 of NC_037683.1, read as the reverse complement.
TGAACCCGGGAGGCGGAGCTTGCAGTGAGCTGAGATCCGGCCACTGCACTCCAGCCTGGGTGACAGAGCGAGACTCCGTCTCAAAAAAAACAAACAAAAAAAACTTATTGTATCATTGATAATAATCTTTTATACCTCATATATACCATGGTACACAAAGGTCAACAAATACAATTTATGACAATAAAATATGTTAAGTTCTTACAGTATAAAGACTACACAGGCATATTTCATTTTACTGCACTTTGCTTTACTGCATGCCACAGATACTACCTTTTTAAAACAAAAACAAAAAATTAAAGGTGTGTGGCCACCCCATGTTGAGCAAATCTATTAATTCAACTTGTTGAGCAAATCTATTAATTCAACTTTTCCAACAGTCATGTCATTTCATATCTTGGTGCCACATTTTGGTAATTCTCACAGCATTTCAAACTTTTTCATTATTTTATATCTGCTATAATGTTCTCTGATCTTTGACGTTACTATTGTACTTGCTTTGTGGTACCACAAACTGCACTTGTATAAGACAGAAAGAACACTTAATTGATAAATGTTGGGTATTCTGACTATTCCACTGACCAACTGGCTATTCACCCATCTCTCCCTCTCCTGGGGTATTCCTAGTCTTTGAGACACAACAATATTGAAGTTATGCCAATTAATAACCCCACAATGGCCTCTAATTGTTCAAGTGAAAGAGTCACATGTATCCCACTTTAAAAACTAGGAATGATTGGCTGGGCGTCCTGGCTCACTCCTGTAATCCCAGCACTTTGGGGAGGCCGAGCGGCCAGGTCACGAGGTCAGGAGATCGAGACCATCCTGGCTAATACGGTGAAACTCTGTCTCTACTGAAAATACAAAAAATTAGCCGGGTGAGGTGGTGGGCACCTGTAGTCCCACCTACTCGGGAGGCTGAGGCAGGAGAATGGCGTGAACCCAGGAGGCGGAGCTTGCAGTGAGCCGAGATCGTGCCACTGCACTCCAGCCTGGGCGACAGAGCAAGACTCTGTCTCAAAAAGCAAAACAAAAACTAGAAATGATTAAGCTTGGTAAGAAAGGCATGTCAAAGCCAAGACAGGCCAAAATGTAGGCCTCTTGTGCCAAACCAGTAACCAAGTTCTAAACGCAAAGGCAAAGTTCGAACAGAAAAAGTGCCATTCTCACTGGGCACAGTGGCTCATGCCTGTAATCCCAACACTCGGACTAGCCTTGGGCAAAATGGCAAAACCTTTCTCTGCAAAAGAGAAAAAAAAAAGCACAAAAATTAGCCAAGTGTGGTGGCATGCGTCTACTGTCCCAGCTACTTAGCAGGCTGAGGTGGGAGAATCACTTGAGCCTGGGAGGTCAAGGCTGTAGTGAGCTGAGATGGTGGCACTGCACTCCAGCCCGGGTGACAGAGTGAGACCCTGTCTCCAAAAAAAAAAGAAAAAGAAAAAGAAAAAACAGAAAAGCCACTCCAGTGAATGCACGAATAAGAAAGCAAAGCAGCTATACTGCTGACATGGAAAGTCTGAGTGATAGGGATAGAAAATCCAACCAGCCACAACATTCTCTTTAGCCAAAGCCTAATCCAGAACAAGGCCCTGTCTTTAATTCTATCGCCAAAGCCTAATCCAGAACAAGGCCCTGTCTTTAATTCTATCAAGGTTGAGAGAGAGGTGAGGAAGCTGCAGAGGAAAAGTTGGAAGCTAGCAGAGGCTGGTTCATCAAGTTTAAGGAAAGAAGCCATCTTTATAACAACAAAGTGCAAGGTGAAGCAGGAAATGCTGATATAGAAGCTGTAGTAAGTTATCCAGAAGCTCTATCTAAGATCACTGATGAAAGTGAATACACTAAACAATAGATTTTCAATGTAGATAGAACAGCCCCATATTGGAAGGGAATGCCATCTAAGATTTTCATAGCTAGAAAGGCAATGCCTGGCTTCAAAAAACAGGCTGACTCTTTTGTTGGGGCTAATACAGCTGGTGGACTGCAGGTTGAAGCCAATGCTCATTTGCCATTCTCTGGGCCCTTAAGAAATTATGCTAAATCTACTCTGCCCAGTAATAAAGCCTGGATGACAGAACGTCTGTTTACAGTATGATTTACGGAATATTTTAAGACCACTTTTGAGACCCGTTCAAGAAAAAAAGATTCCTTTTAAAATACTACCGCTCAAGTGCTCTGATTAAGATGTACAAAGAGATGCATGCTGTTTTCCTGCCAACAAAACATTCATTCTGCAGCCCATGGAAAAAGGGTTCTTTTCTCTACATTCTTGCCAATACTTACTTTTTGATAACAGCCATCCTAACAGGTGTGAAGTGGTATTTTATTGTGGTTTTGATTTACATTTCCCTGATTGCAATGTTGAGCACCTTTTCAGATCCCTGGTTGGACATTTTGTGTCTTCTTTGAAAAATGTCTATTCAGGTCCTCCACCCATTTTTTTTAAATTGGGTTATTCATTTTTTTTGCTACTGAGTTGTATAAGTTCCTTGTATATTTTAAATATTAACCCCTTTATCGGATGTTTACTTTTCATATTTTCTCCTAACCTGTAGACTGCCTTTCATTTTCTTTCTTTTGCGGTACAGAAGCCTTTTAGTTCAATGTAGTCCTAGTTAGTTATTTTAGCTTTTGTTGCCTGTGCTTGTGGTGTGATGGCCAAAAAACCAATGCCATGGCCAATATCAAGGAGCTTTTCCCCTGTTTTCTGTAAGCACTTTTATCATTTCAGATATTAAGTTCAGGTCTTTAATCCATTTTGAGTTAACTTTCATGTATGGTGTAAAGGTCCAGTTTCATTCTTTTGCAGGTGGATATCCAGTTTTCCCAACACCATTTCTTTTTGTTTTGTTTTTTTTTTCTCTTTTTCAGACAGAGTCTTGCTCTGTCACTCAGCCTGGCGTGCAATGGTGTGATCTTGGCTCACTGTAGCCTCCGCTTCCCAAGTTCAAGTGATTCTCCTGTCTCAACCTCTCGAGTAGCTGGGATTACAGGCGCCCACCACCACGTCTGGCTAATTTTTGTATTTTTATAGAAACGGGGTTTCACCATGTTGGCCAGGCTCGCCTCGAACTCCTGACCTCAGGTGATTTGCCCGCCTTGGACACCCAAAATGCTGGGATTACAGGGTGAGCCACTGCGCTCAGCCTCCCAACACCTTTTCTTTTTTTTTTTTTTTTTTTTTTTTTTGAGACGGAGTCTCGCTCTGCTGCCCAGGCTGGAGTGCAGTGGCCGGATCTCAGCTCACTGCAAGCTCTGCCTCCCGGGTTCATGCTATTCTCCTGCCTCAGCCTCCCGAGTAGCTGGGACTACAGGCGCCCACCACCTCGCCCGGCTAGTTTTTTGTATTTTTTAGTAGAGACGGGGTTTCACCGTGTCAGCCAGGATGGTCTCGATCTCCTGACCTCGTGATCCGCCCGTCTCGGCCTCCCAAAGTGCTGGGATTACAGGCTTGAGCCACCACGCCCGGCCCCAACACCATTTCTTAAAGAGGCTATCCTTTCCCCATTGTGTCTTCTTGGTGGCCTTGTCAAAAATTGGCCGACTGTTGTACTCCTTTCTATTCACAGTTCCTAAAGTTCAGAACATGCATGGTTTTATAATTTATCGCCTGACCTATTACAACACCTAAATAGGTTTCCTTGTCACCATTTTTTAACTTCACAGTACTGGCAGAGTTTGGACTCTTAACGAGTACTGATGACATAAAGCACCAAAAACACTTAGTGGCTCCTTCCTCCCCCATAATATTCAAAATTATGTCCACTCTGTAGCAAGCACTGAAGGACAACCAATTAAGCTTTCCAATCAAATGCCGATTTTCTCCCTTTTACTTTAACCACAGACCATCTGCTGATTCTCAAGAATGTCCAGCACTTCTCTGCCTCAATCTTAAAGATGAAAAAGCTTCTACATTATTTAAGATCTAGCTCAAACGTTTTGGCTTCCACAAAATCTTTTCAGCATATCTCATCAAAATTCAGTTTTCTCATTTGCATTCTCATCGGAATTGTACGTAATTCTAATAGAGCACCAATCTACCTGTTATCATAGCTATGTGGTAGTACATATTCAAATATCCTTAAAGATGTTAAATCATTTTTATGACATGTTTGTATCTTGAAATGCACAAAGAGTTTACCTAATAAATGTTTAGATCAAGCTTGTCGAACACATGGCCTGCATGCAGCCCAGGATGGCTTTGAATGTGGCCCAACACAAATTGATAAACTTTCACAAAATATTATGAGATTTATTTTTTGCAATGTTTTAAAAGGTTACTGGCTACTATTAGTGTATCTTACGTGTGGCCCAGGAAGTGAAAAGATTGGACGCCTGTGGTTTAAAGAGTTAAGTAGAATAATACTTTCATGCACACAATACTCCCCAAATTAATTCACAATTCGTCTACTAACCTCGTAATTTTCTACTTCTCCATCTTCTACATCTAATTCAAAGCTGAAAGTTGGGCCCACTGCAGGTGGCACTGGAAGCATTGATCTGCAGTGAAAACAATCACACTAGCATTGAATATGTTAGTACATTAATTCAATGAACAGGACAGGGAGGACAAAGGCCAGTGCTATAAGGATGAAGAATGGTCAGTGTTAATCTGAAAAATTTAACAAAACATATGCAAGAACTGTAAAATAAAAACTGCAAACATATTGCTACGATAACTTAAAGGTGAATAAACAGACATACACCACATAAGACGACGACTCAGTATCATTAAGATGTCACTTTCTCCTTAAAATAATCTATAAATTCCATGCAATACCTACCAAGATTGCAGCAAGCACTTAAGTAAAAACTCACATGCTGATTTAAAAATTTATAAGGAACTGCAAAAGACCTTAAACTAAAACATTTTAAGAACAAAATCGGGAGACAAACTAGATCTGACATTAAGACAGAAAGAGAGAGAAAATGGGGAGAGAGAGGAAGGAAGGAAGGAAAAACTATGACAACAGTGTGGTAACATAGGCACGTGGCCTTCTGGTATAAAAACCGTATTTCCTAGCTTTCCTTAGAAAGTAATTATAGACATGTGACTAAGTTATGGCCAATGTGATACAGAGGCAGGGGTTATACGTGCAACTTCTGGGACATATCCTTGAGAGGAGCAGGTAGGCAGAGGAATCTATTTTTATTTTTGCTAGGTGGAATGTCATATGACTAGAGCCTGAGAGGCCACCTTAGATCTTGTACAGGAAGCCATTAACATTGTTCATAGTCACAGGGCTAACAAATCATCGTTGAGCTGCCTACTTCTAGACTTTATTACATGAGAGAGAAATAAAGAATTACTCGCAGGGCGCGGTGGCTCACACCTGTAATCCCAGCACTTTGGGAGGGCAAGACAGGCAGATTACCTGAGATCAGGAGTTCGTGACCAGCCTGGCCAACATGGTGAAACCCCATCTCTACTAAAAGTACATAAATTAGCTGGGCATGGTGGTGCCCGCCTGTAATCCCAGCTACTTGGGAGGCTGAGACAGGAAAATCACTGGAACCTGGGGGCCAGAGGTTGCAATGAGCCAAAACTGCACCACTGCACTCCAGCCTGGGCAACTGAGTGAGACTCTGTCTAAAGAAACAAACAAAAAAAACCCTACCATGTGTACCACCCATGGGAATTTCTTTTGTCTTTTTTTTGAGACGGAGTCTCGCTCTGTCGCCCAGGCTGGAGTGCAGTGGCTGGATCTCAGCTCACTGCAAGCTCCACCTCCCGGGTTTACGCCATTCTCCTGCCTCAGCCTCCCGAGTAGCTGGGACTACAGGCGCCCACCACCTCGCCCGGCTAGTTTTTTGTATTTTTTTTTTTTAGTAGAGACAGGGTTTCACTGGGTTAGCCAGGATGGTCTCGATCTCCTGACCACGTGATCTGCCCGTCTCGGCCTCCCAAAGTGCTGGGATTACAAGCTTGAGCCACCGCGCCCGGCCCACCCATGGGAATTTCTGTTACAGACCAACTTAACCCAAACAGAGTAGTTCTAAGACATAGAAATAATTTTTCTCCTTTCCCCCTAAGAAAAACAGCACTAAAAGCTGAATAATCAAGGCTGGTGGTAAGTGTTATCAGTTGTAAAAGAGGCAAAAATCTTAACCTTTTCTGCTTCTTGATTTGTTAAACCTATTTTCTGGCTCACAGATTTCTTCCTTCCCCACTTCTCCTGTTACCGTTCTTCTCTTTCTTTCAGCCTTAACTGGCTCCTCCCACTCCACCTTTTAACGTTAAGTAAAAACAAATAACTACCACACTGAAAGCTATAGACCACAGAGAAGACATTCATAAAGGAAACAGAATCTTAAGAGTTTCAAAATTCAGAAATCATTAAGAAAGAACTTACAACACATATGGCAGTAAGCTGGGATGATAAGGGGGAGGTGGTATTGGCTGCTGGGATCGGTATCTACTACGTCCTGTGAGCCTCCGAGGCATAAATGGAGGATAAGGCTGCAGGGGGAAAAATGTTAAAAAGATTCAGGATCACTCTACATTTACAAATAATCTGTCAAAATAATTAAAAAAAAAAAAAGACTTAAACAGTAAAGTTTTTTATTGTTCAAGGTTTTTAATATTCCTTAAATACTAACTTATTAAAGGATGCAGCAACCATTTTAAACCATACGCTCAGGTGTATTTCTAAATATAACTTTCCAACTGAATGCTGTCAAGAATACATATAATTCTAAATATGGTGAATTATACTAAAACATAACTCAGAACCAATCAGTTGCCAAAGCAAGTAATTAACATAGTACTGTATGAAAACTTACTACTCCAAAGGACACCTCCTGATGCAAAGGATCATGTGTTAAGAACTGCAAAGGAGCTGATGGAGGTAATGTTGGGGGGTGGGCTGATGGAGGGTAAGTAAAACCTCCTACTGGAAGATGTTCTCCTAAGAGTTCCACTTCATTTTCTATCCTTTGCAGAGGCTGAGGAGAGAGAAAAAAAAAACAACTTCCTGTATTTAGATTATGCTTTATAATAACCACAAATTTAAAATCTCAATGTCTCTAAGGCCATGCATCTCTTGATGTTCACATTAATCTAAAATTCAAAGTAAACATACAGACTACAGTAAAATATTCCTAATTTTAATTTCAACAAGGTTTAAAACATGTTATTAAACATTTCCATTATCCTCTATTAATTTTACTATGTGAACCTTCTCTTAAAATGAGAAGGCAAAAAGTCATCAAGTAAGCCAATTATTTGGAAAATTAAAATTATTTTTTCAGTCATAGCACCTTGACCTAAAGGATTTTCAGACACTTAACCTTTCACAGATGAAACAAAATAGAATGCGCATTTATAAATCAGAAACAGGGCTAAATGAGATATTGTACAGAGGCATTATGCTGTGCAGAAAGATTATGGGCTTCTGGACATTAGAATCTTGGTACTGTCACCAATCAGCCATATAACTTTTAGATAAATTACTTAATCTGAACCTCAGTACTGTCAACTATAAAACGGGCATGTTCACAGACTACTTCAAGTGTGTGGCGAACACTGAAGCAATGTAGTGCTATGCAAAGCACACAGAAGATACGTATTTCTTTTTTTTTTTGAAATAACAGCTCGGCTGGGGGCGGTGGCTCATGCCTGTAATCCCAGCACTTTGGGAGGCCGAGGCCAGTGGATCACCTGAAGTCAGGAGTTTGAGACCAGCCTGGTCAACACTGTAAAACCCTGTCTCTACTAAAACTACAAAAATTAGCTGGCTGTGGTGGTGGACGCCTGTAATCCCAGCTACTGGGGAGGCTGAGGCAGGAGAATCGCTTGAACCCGGCAGACAGAGGTTGCAGTGAGCTGAGATCACACCATTGCACTTCAGCCTGGGCAACGAGAGGGAGACTCCGTCTCAAACAAAAACAAAAAAGCCCCAACAAGAAAACAAAAAACAGTTCATTGAGATATAACTGACATATGATAAAAGGAATTCAACTGAATGGATTTTTGGTATATTCACAGTTATGTAACCATCACCACTATCTAATTCCAGAACATTTTCATCACCCCAAAAAGAAACTGTATACCCATTATCATTCAATCCCCATTTCCCCAAGTCATCAGCTTTCCTTTATTTATTTTTGAGACAGAGTCTTGCTCTTCTTGCCCAGGCTGGAGTGCAGTGGCGCCATCTTGGCTCACTGCAACCTCTGCCTCCTGGGTTCAAGTAATTCTCCTGCCTCAGCCTCCTAAGTAGCTGGGACTAGGGGCGCTCGCCACTACACCTGGCTAATTTTTTGTATTTTTAGTGGAGACAGGGTTTCACCGTGTTAGCCAGGATGGTCTCAATCTCCTGACTTCGTAATCCACCGCGCATGGCCCAGCTTTCCATTTTTATGTATTTGCTTATTCTACACATTTCATGTAAATGGACCCAGTTCATTTAAATAAGCAAGAAGCTGTGTCTACCTTCTCTGCTTAGCATAATGCTTTCAAGGCTCACCTGTTTTGTGGATTTTATCAATGCTTCACTCCTTTTTATACTATTACATTGCATGGATATACCACTCTTTCCTCATCTGTTTATCAGTTGATGGACATTTGGGTTGTCCACTCTTTGACTATTAGGAATACCACTATTACCACATTGTGTACACATTTTCGTGCTGATGTTTTCAATTGAATTCTCTTAGGCACATTTTTTTTTTTTGAGACAGAGTCTCGCGCTGTCGCCCAGGCTGGAGTGCAGTGGCCGGATCTCAGCTCACTGCAAACTCCGCCTCCCAGGTTCACGCCATTCTCCTGCCTCAGCCTCCCGAGCAGCTGGGACTACAGGCGCCCGCCACCTCGCCCGGCTAGTTTTTTTTTGTATTTTTTAGTAGAGACGGGGTTTCACCGTGTTAGCTAGGATGGTCTCGATCTCCTGACCTCGTGATCCGCCCGCCTCGGCCTCCCAAAGTGCTGGGATTACAGGCTTGAGCCACTGCGCCCGGCCAGGCACATTTATTTTTAAACACTAGTCTGACTTCTTCCCTTAGTTACAGAATAGCAACATGTTATTCAAATGTAAGTAAATACTAAGCTTTAATCTGGAAGTCTATGCAGGCTTGAGAGAAATCACAATTGCTTACACTATGACAACACTAGTGAAAACTAAGTCTTGATATGGCTATGTGACTGGACCTTTAAAACAACTGCAAATTTAGATACAAGTGATAGCTAAATTTTGCTTTAGCGTTGAATTCCCAGATACAGGAAGCTGAGAAGGAGACCATCCTGGCACAAATCCTATCCTAATTCCAAGAAAAGATTATCTTGCGGAAGCAATTCTACCTTTTCTGATGAGCCAAACTTGTGTCATAATTGCTTCTAGAGTTTTCAGGACAGCAGCCTCTTTGGTACCCAGCATAGTATAGAAATCCTTAGTAAACAAACTCTGCTATAATAAACTGTCAAGTTCTTTCCACAGAACTGACACTTGAGTCTTCCACTTGAGTCATTTCTATAGGTTATCTCTCCTGTTTCTCCTTAATGTCTGATGGTTCTGATGCTGAACCTGGCCTATCGAAACAACTGGACCTTTTTTCCTGTGCCCTTCTTTGTACTTATGTAGTACTTACATCTATCTCCCAGTGTCCCAAAATGATATGCCTCTCAACTATATCCCAGTCCCAAGACAGAATTAACTATGTTAATAGACTACCTCATCTGCTTTTCATCACAACATAGTGAAAAAACCAGGCCTTCAGAAAAAGTAACTGAAGTTCAGAAAGGTTAATTTCCTTGCCTAAATGAATACAAATATTATTCTAACAAGTATTAACAATTTTTTAATATTTTCATTTTCCAATTTAGAACCACATAAAAAGAAAAAAAAAAAAAAAAACTAAAAACTGTTCTTCAGATTTACTTCCTGAAGGACTGCAGATGCAATAGAACACAAATTTAGACAAGTGACATTAAAATAACTAGAAAAATTTAAGAAACCAGAAATTTAAGCTAAATGTTTATACTAATTTGTATATGTTTGGATTCCTTTAATTTTTTTAAGAACCAGAAGAATGCCTAAGTTATTATGTTTGTTTGTTTGTTTATTTTGGAGACAGAGTCTCACTCTGTTGCCCAGGCTGGAGTGCAGTGGCATGATCTTGGCTCACTGCAACCCTGCCTCCTGGGTTCAAGCGATTCTCATGCCTCATCCTCCTGAGTAGCTGGAATTATAGGCATGTGCCACAATGCCCGGCTAATTTTTGTATTTTTAGTAGAGACAGGGTTTCACCATGTTGGCCAGGCTGGTCTTGAACTATAGATCCTAGGTGATCTGCCTGCCTCAACCTCCCTGTTGGGATCACAGGCGTGAGTCTCTGCACCTGGCCAAGTTACTATGTTTAAGTGTGCCATTTAAACATAGTAACTTAGGCATTCTTCTGGTTCTTAAATCCACTAAGGTTATATGCCTGGCCTAAACATTTTGAAAAAATTAAAAATTAGTTAAAAACTAAACATTCTGACGTAATAGTAGAGATACCTACCGATCGTGATTGCTGTGTTTGGAAAGGGACAAACTGGCCTGGTGGTGGCAAATGAGGAGGATGATGGGGAGAAAGGTGAGGAGGATGTATAAGAAATGGATCACTAGAAATAAGGGGTGGGAATGCAGCATATGGTACTGGTAAGTGCTGAACTGAACATGCCTGAAGCATCTGTAAGAGAAACCGTTACAGTTTGGTTAAAAATATCAGAATATATAATTAATTTAAAAGGATTGTGAGATTAAAATCTGTCATTGTCACACCTCTCCCAAAATCATGAAAATGTTTTTAATAGCTAATATTAACAATGAAATACTAGTGTATTTTTATCTACTAGTAAAGTAATGGTACTAATAATTATTCTGTATTTTATATAATTTTCACAAATTGGTTGAAATACTTTAGCCTTTTAAACATCTATGAAACAGGGTGCGGGGGGAGAGGGGGAAGTGCTGCATAGAAGAGGAAACTCTAGTTGGTTTAAGATGTAGCAAACACTACTGATATTTCAAGAAACTCCCCTTTTCAATCCTGTAGAAATCTTTTTCTTCCTAGGATTTTCATAAGAGCACAACTCTCAACTAATTGTCCTATAATCTCTCAGTATTTTGGTTAGCAAATTTGGTACAATGTTTCTATTACTGAGAAACCAAGCTTGAGTAAATTAATCTGTTAAGTTAGTATTGGTGTAAGTGTGCGTTTTAATCTCACATTCAGAGCAAGGTATTAAGAGTTATATTTAAATTTTGCTAAGTGATCTCCTTTGAAGACATTATTGACCTTGGATACATCATTTAAATACAGCGCCCCCATTTCTGAAAGGAGGCTGAACTGAGATTAAAGATTAAAGGACAAAGCATATAAGCTTCAGAGGCAAGAAAAAAAAAGTCAGTGTGAATCTCTACTCTCTTATACTAGCTGTCTCTATGACACTAAGCAAGTCATTTAACTTTTCAGATTCAGCGACTAGAAAATGGGGGATGATGCTACTTTCATCATAGGTTTCATATAGTAAGGAATAAGACAAAGCACTCAAAGTGCCCATTAAAACTCAGTAAGTGCTGAGACTCTTAAGTGTTGAACAATAAGATCTCTGAGACTTAGGCTGACCTTCATTGGCTTTAATTATAAACAGTGCTGACATATGAGAAAACATGGTTTGACCCTCAGGATATTAAAATATGTATAAGTTAATTAATGTAAAAATACATCAGGTTATAAAGTTAATTTTATTAAATGGTTACTATAAGGATACTATAGAGATTTTTATTGCAATAAAATTGACCTTTTTACTTGAAAGTAAAACTACAAAGATAGTCTCTTAAATTTTGTTTGCTTATATAATGCAGTTAGCCCCTCTAAAGAGGGTTTCCAGAGCCAGTTAAGTTACAAAACCAAATTCAGGGTGGTGTGCTTAATAGTAGTATCTAATGAGAACAAAGATACAGACTTACTGGAGGAGGCACACTACAGACAGGGAGGTGCTGTCCGCTGAAAACCACAGAGCATCCTGGGACCTGCTGTGTACTACAAGCAGGGATGTGCTGGCCTGTGCAGAGTGGAATCCCATGTGGTGCCACTGTTGTTACTGTGTAAGAAACAGGGACTGTTCCTTGATGGAGCTTTAAAGGAAAAAACAAATGAACAAACTTTAGCTGTTTAGATAAAATGTTAACTATTCAAAATCAACATTTGGTCATTTATTGGCTCCTCTCTCAGCTACACAGATTTTCACAACGTACTCTCCAATAGCTTCGACCAGAATATTCATTGTCTTTGTATGAGAGAGTTGACTATTTCAAGAGTATATACTATTCCCACAAAACTGGGGCTAAACTCCTCCCTCAAATGACTTGAAAAGCCCAGGGAAATAATGGATTACTATATTAACTCTTCTAGCCTGCCGTATAAGGCAGAATAAAAAGAACTGGAATCATGAAAGCTTGTATATTCCATCATTTGGTCACACTCAAAAACGAATTTTAATTACAACTAGTGAAACAATGCAAAGTATACTTAAAAACAAGAAATCTCGTTTCCTGCCTAGCCAATCTTACTCCCATCCTACCTGCCACCCAGAGGCAAACAATGCTGATATCCTTCTTCTCTTTCTCCATGAACATACGAAAGCACAATTACACATAAATTGTCATGTTTGTTTTCATCTTAACAGAAATGAGATCATACTACCCTGCAACTTTGTTTTTCCATTTAATACTACATTGCAGGTATGTATGCAAGGGAGTTAAAGGTAACTTGTTCTTTTTGGTACTAGCCAGATATTTTAAGAAACACTTGCTTAACGGTCCTATCATATGTTGTATCAATACATGTTCAAGTTGTTTTCAACTCTTTTGCCAATATAAACAAAACTGAAAAAAATATATTAGTTTGGCCGGGAACAGTGGCTCATGCCTGTAATTCCAGCACTTTGGGAGGCCGAGGTGGGCAGATCACCGGAGGTCAGGAGAATGAGACCAGCCTGGCCAACATGGTGAAACCCCATCTCTACTAAAAATACAAAAAATTAGCCGGGAGTGGTGGTGGGTGCCTATAATTCCAGCTACTTGGGAGGCTGAGGCAGGAGAATCACTTGAACCTGGGAGGTGGAGGTTGCAGTGAGCTGAGATCGCGCCACTGCACTCCAGCCTGGGCAACAGAGTGAGACTTAGTTTAAAATATAAATAAATAAATTTATATGAATGTATTAATTTTATCTCAGAAGGATTACTAGGTAAAGGGGTGAACATTTTTTAAACTTTTACAGATACTGCCAAATCATCTGCAAAAGGCTGGATGGAAAAAGCCACACCCCCGACAGTAACATATGAGGGCCCATTTCCCAGGCTCTTTACTCAAAAGTAGATGTATCTGCATTACAAGTATGCTTACCTAAGTGAAAAAATGGTATCACAGCAGGTTTGTGTTAAGTTTGCATTTCTCTGACTAAAAAGGTTGACCATCCTTTAACATTTTATTAAGCATTTAGATTTTCTTTTCTGTCAATAATCTCTATCCTTTGATCACTGCCCCTTAAAGAGGGTTTTGCTCTGTCGCCCAGGCTAGAGTGCAGTGAGTGCAGTGGCACCATCATGGCTCAATGCAACCTCCATCTCCTAGGCTCAAGCAATCCTCCCACCTCAGCCTCCGTGGTAGCTGGGACTACAGGCGCACACCACCACATCTGGGTTTTTTTTTTTTTTTTGAGAGGGAGCCTCGCTCTCTCTCGCCCAGGCTGGAGTGCAGTGGTATGATCTCAGCTCACTGCAACCTCCGCCTCCCAGGTTCAAGCGATTCTCCTGCCTCAGACTCTCAAGTAACTGGGATTACAGGTGCCTCAACCACGTGCAGCTAATTTTTGTATTTGTAGTAGAGACGGGGTTTCACCATGTTGGCCAGGCTGGTCTTGAACTCCTGACCTCAGGTGATCCCATCTGGGTAATTTTTAAACTTTTTTGAAGAGATTCACTTTGAATGTAGAGTCTCACTTTGTTTTCCTGGCCGGTCTCGAATTCCTCGGCTCAAGCGATCCTTCTGCCTTGGCCTCCCATAAGTGCTGGGATTATAGGTGTGAGCCGCTGAACCTGGCCCCATCCATCTTCTACTAGGTTGTCATAATCATTTGTAATTTTATTTAAGAGGTATATGAATCTATTGCTTGTTGTGTGTAATGAAAATATTTTCCTAGTCTATGTTTTATCTTTTGATGAGATCCTTTATTTAATGGCATATTTTTGTCTTTTGTGATCCTTTTTTTTCTTTTTAATGTAGCCAGAGTGTAGCTTTAGGGTTTCCTTTATTGATGAGGTTATAAACATATATTCCTATATTTCCTAATTCTTTAGTTTTTTATATTCCATTAGACTTATTTTTGTTTATAAAGTAGGGCTCTAATTTTGCTTGCACATGGACAATTGTATTTGCTCCATTTATTAAACCATCTTCTTGCCTCTACAGTGAAATATCATCTTTTTAAAAATTCATTAAGTACTCACATATTCCTGGATTTCATGCCAATTTCATGCTGCTTTAATTACAGTATCTTACTAGAAGAGTTAGCATCTGGTAAGAAATTCTTCTCACCATACATCTTTTCATTTTTTGGCATTTTCACAGTTATTCTTACGTATAAACTCAATTTTATTCGCTTCCAAAACGCATTAGTGTTATGATTGTACTAAATGTTATGTTATTTTACAAAGGACTGAATTTTATATTAAGATTTTTTCTTTTTTTGAGATGGAGTTTCGCTTTTGTCGCCCAGGCTGGAGTACAATGGCACAATCTTGACTCACTGCAACCACTGCCTCCTGGATTCAAGCAATTCTCCTATCTCAGCCCCCTGAGTAGCTGGGACTACAGGCATGTGCCACTACACCTGTTTTTGGTTTTTGGTTTTTTTTTTTTCGGTTTGTTTTTTTTTTTTAATTAGAGACAGGGTTTCACCATTTTGGCCAGTTTGGTCTTGAACTCCTGAACTCAGGTGATGCGCCTGCCTCAGCCTCCCAAAGTGTTAGGATTACAGGCGTGAGCCACTGTGCCTGACCTATATTAAGACTTTTTATATCCAGAAACATTATGCCATTACATTGAATATCACGGTTCTGTCTTTCAAGAAGAAATTAAGTTTTCCTTCAGCACCATAAGACAGGACTGAAAAAACAAAATTAGTTTTCTTCTTCAAAGATTATTATTAAATTGATTTCTCAGTTTATTATTAGATTTGTTCCTCAAACTGTGAAGGTTTTGTTATATTTACAAGAGGTTACTTTTCTCGATTTGCATGTCAAAGCGGTTAGTGTTAGTATGAAGATAATTTTTATTTATATTATCTTGAATATATCAACCTTACCAACTTTTAAATTCTAGTATTTTTTAAAAATTTAGAATCTCCTTTCCTAGGTATACAACTACAGGATGAGCATCCCTTATCTGAAATGCATGGGACCAGAAGCTTTTTGGATGTTTTTGAATTTTAGAAAATCTGCATTATACTTACCAATTCAGCATCTCTAATCCCAAAATCTGAAATCCAAAATGCTTAAACATTTCCTTTGAGTGTTGAGCTGGTGCTCAAAAAGTTAAAGATTTTTAGAGCATTTCAGATATTCAAATTAGGGGTATCCAACTTGAATAAGGTTCAACCCAACTATTATCTTTTTGTGTCAGCAAACTAGAACCTTCAAAAATAATGTGTGTATGTACCTATATCCTATATCTGATTTTGATGGAAATGTATGATGAATTTTACAAATAAAACTTGATTTCTGATAAACAGCCTTTATCATAAATACCACCCCCCGACCCCGACCAACTGCACACACATTTTCTTGAGACAGAGTCTTGATATACTGCCAACAGTGGAGTGCAGTGGTGCCATCACAGCTCACTGTAGCCTCAATCTCCTGGGCTCAGGTGATCCTCCCACCACAGCCTCCCGAGTAGCTGGGACTACAGGTGCATGAGACCACACCCGGTTAATTTTTGTATTATTTTTTGTAGAGACAGGGTTTCACTGTGTTGCCCAGGCTGTTCTCCAACTCTTGAGCTCATGTGATCCGCCCACTTCAGCCTCCCAAAGTGCAGGGATTACAGGCATGAACCACCGCGCTTGGCCAAGTATCATATTTTGCTGATTCCAAGACATCAGATTGTATAGTCATTTTTCCCCATACTGAGAAAAATACTTCTATTTAAACTAACATAACAAACACTTGGTCACTTATGAGGTTTTTTTTTTTTTTTGAGACAGAGTCTCACCCTGTTGCCCAGGCTGGAGTGCAGTGGTGCGATGTCAGCTCACTGCAACCTCCACCTCCCGGGTTCACACCATTCTCCTGCCTCAGCCTCCCGAGTAGCTGGGACTACAGGCACCCCACCACCATGTCTAGCTAAATTTTTTTATTTTTTTATTTTTTAGTAGAGATGGAGTTTCACCGTGTTAGCCAGGATGGTCTCGATCTCCTGACCTTGTGAGACGCCCCCCCTCTGCCTCCCAAAGTACTGGGATTATAGGCGTGAGCCACCACGCCCAGTCAGATTGTATAGTCATTTTTTCCCCCTACTAAGAAAAATACTTCTATTTAACTAACAGAACACTTGGTCACTTGTGAATTTTATATATTTATTAGAAGCACTTTAAATGAGATCATACAACACTTGAGCATTCATAAAAAGGAAAATATAAGTGAAATAAAGTAGTTAGTTCTAATAGTTCTTCACTTTCAGAGTCTGACTCTGGTGAATCACTTTTAATTTCAGTGTCATTGTCTGGTTTTCCCACAAAAGGTTCAGTGCCATCAAGGGAGTTGGTGATGCAGCACTTCTTAAAACTATCCATAAACGAAACAAAGGCTACTTGATGCTAGATTCCTAAGTCAGGGATGTAATTATACAGAGCTTGTCTACTTTTGACTCCTGCTTGGAGGTTTATGTTAAACTCACCTCCTGCCTCACCCCCTAAACACTACCACTTAATCCCATATATGAGTTAACTGCAAGCCATCTGATGCATAGCACAAGCAGTGAAGACTGTGTTACAACTGCTGCTTGGATGACACCAAGATTAGTGTGCCATCAATTTTGAGAAGCATCCATCCCAAATTCGGAGATGTTAAAATATGGAAATAGCACATTTTAAAATCAATGAAATAGGGCCGGGCGCAGTGGCTCATGCTTGTAATCCCGTTACTTTGGGAGGCCGAGGTGGGTGGATCACCTGAGGTCAGGAGTTTGAGACCAGCCTGGCCAACATAGTGAAACCCTGTCTCTACTAAAAATACAAACAATTAGCTGGGCATGATGGCGAGCACCTGTAATCCCAGCTACTCGGGAGGCTGAGGCAGGAGAATGGCTTGAATCCAGGAGGTGGAGGTTTCAGTGAGCCAAGATCGCACCACTGCACTCCAGCCTAGGTAACAAGAGCAAAACTCCGTCTCGGGGGTGGGGGAAGTAGTTTCATATTTCTTTTTAAAAACTTCATTGTAAAATACAAGCAAAGTACCAAAGTACATAAACCATGACCATCAAGACTACCAAAAAAAAAAAAAAAAATCATCAGATGAACACTCATGTAACCATCACCTAGGTCAATGGTCAATAAACAGAACAGATGTGGTGGCTCACACCTGTAATCCCAGCACTTTGGGAGGCCGAGGTGGGCAGAACACCTGAGGCCAGGAGTTTGAGACTAGCCTGGCCAAAATGGTGAAACTCCATCTCTACGAAAAATACAAAAAATTAGCCAGGCATGGTGGCGGATGCCTGTAATCTCAGCTACTTGGGCAGCTGAGGCAGGAGAATCGCCTGAACTGGAGAGGTGGAAGTTGCAGTGAGCCAAGATCTCACCATTGCACTCCAGCCTGGCCAAGAAGAGCAAAACTCTGTCTCAAAAAATAAATAAATTTTCTTTAAACTCTCTCAACAATGCTTTGGTATTCCACACAGTGGTTTTAAACTACTTTTGTTAAGACTGATACTGTTCTTTTTTTTTTTTTTTTGAGACGGAGCCTTGCTCTGTGGCCCAGACTGGAGGGCAGTGGCGCAATCTTGGCTCACTGCAACCTCCACCTCCTGGGTTCAAGCAATTCTCCTGCTTTAGCCTCTTGAACAGCTGGGACTACAGGTGCACACAACATGCCCAGCTAATTTTTGTATTTTTAGTAGAGACGGGGTTTCACCATATTGACCAGGCTGGTCTCAAACTCCTGACCTTGTGATCCACCCGCCTTCAGCCTCCCAAAGTGCTGGAATTACAGGCATGACCCACTGCACCTGGTCAAGACTGATGCTTCTTTAGTATTACTATGATTTTTTCAGTTGTACTTTTTCTTTGAATTTTTATTATGGAGAATTTCAAACATGTTCAAAAACAGTAGAATAAACCCCGTATCCACCACCCAGCCCTCAAACCATTAAGCCATAGCCAATCCACCTGAATATACTGCTCTGTTTCATGTATTTTGTTGAAGCAAATTCCAGGACCCTATCATTTAAAAAAAATTTCAGTATGCATTTCTAAAAAATAAGAACACTTAACCACAATAGCATTATATTTTTAAAACAAAGTTATTTAAAATTAAGCATGCAATCACGTTCGAAATTCCAATTATGTCATCAAATAAAAATAGATGATTTTATTAGAACTTTTTCCCTTTCCTCTCAAACAGAATCAAAAAAAAGCTTTACATACTGCAAATGATTAGTATATGTGGGTTGTTCAGTGTTAATGTATCTTTTAAAAAATTGTTCATGTTCTGTTTGATTCTGGTACTAACAAAACATACTGATTATTGTATATTCATTTTTGTAACATTTTAATCTATTCAATTCTTAATTCTAACAATTATCTAAGATGCTTTGAGATTTTCTATCAATATAATCAGTTTGACTGCAAACTGACTGATGGGGTTACTGGTTCTTTTCCTATTCTTACACTTTTTTCTTCTTGTCTTTTCTGCTGGCTTAGCCTATAGAACAATACTGAATAGATACAGTAATAGTCATCATCCTGGTTTATTCCAGGTAGCAGGAAAGTGTTCAAAGTTTCACCTTTAAGCATGTTTGAAGTAGGTGAATTCACTGTAGGTCTGTTTCTATTGGTTTTCAATTATAGCCCTTTTTTAAGTCATGTACTGAGTTAATTCTCTTTATTGCTCGCTGTTCTGGAAAAATTATTGGGGGAATTATTTGAGAATCGGAAAGAAGGTTCCTTCTTTCAGGGAGAAATTGCCTCTGTTTTCTAGGCCCCTGAGGTACCCATTACTTTAAATGAATTTTCACTAATTTCAGAGTGATGTGAATTTGGGCTGCAAATTTACTTCTGTTCAGTCTTGTCCTAGTGACCAGATATCCCTTTATTCCAGGTATACAGTGATTTAAGGTGCCTGGCATTTTATGTAGGAAGGGTCTCCTATACAGGAAGTGACTCCTTAAACTTAAATAGTCTTTGATTTTTGTCCCCTTTGCCTCCTGACAGACTCAAAATTAAAATTCAGGTTTGCTCAAATGAACAAATGCCTTAAGGACAGAACTAGCACCCCATTTTCCCTTAGTTTGGGGTCTGGCAATTTCTTCTAATCTATTAGCCCTTTTGATGCTTTCAGGATACTTATAGTATTTTATCTAGCACACTCAGTTGTTCTCAAGCAAAAGGAATGCTATCAATAAGCCTTCCTACCACGTATGGAAAATTAAAGTCCTTTTTACACTTTAAGACCTTCTAATAAGAAATGATGGTTAGTTTTTATATTTCTTGCACCTATTAATATTTTTCCTTTATATTGTTGATATAATAAATTATCTTGAAAGAGTTCCTAATACTGAACCCATGCAAGATGGGTTCACTATTACGTTATTCTTTTAATACATCACAAGGTATATTAAAATAGGTTATTCCAACAGGTTATTCTTTTTTGACTTTTATTTTTTGTAAAAAATTGCTCTCATACCTTCCTGCTGAAAACAGCCTATTCTTTTCATATACCACTAGCTATGGTTTATTATTTAAAACTTTTTCATCTGTATTCATGAGGGAAACTAGTCAACAGCTTTCTTTTGTTGTAATGTCTATGAAGTTTCATTGTTAAGGTTGTGCTAGTTTCATAAAATATATTTGGAAACTATCTTTTTCTATGATCTAGAAAAGTTTAAATTGGAATTAGCAGTCCTTTAAAGGTTAGACAAGAATTCAGATCTTTTTATTTTTTTGAGACGGAGTCTCGCTCTGTCACCCAGGCTGGAGTGCAGTGGCACGATCTTGGCTCACTGAACCTCCAACTCACAGGTTCAAGCGATTCTCCTGCCTCAGCCTCCCTAGTAGCTGGGATTACAGGTGCCTGCCATCACGTCCGGCTAATTTTTTTGTATTTTTAGTAGAGACAGGGTTTCACCACATTGGCCATGCTGGTCTCAAACTCCTGGGCCTCAGGTGATCCACCTGCTTCAGACTCCCAAAGTGCTGGGATTACAGGTGTGGGCCACTGCGTCCAGCCCAAGATGTAATTTTAATTTTAAAGACAGATTTTGTTATGCTTTTATAATTTCTGCCATGGCTACTAGTCTGCTCAGGATTTCTAATTCTTGTGTTGTTCTGGTTTTTACATATGTAATGTTTTCATATTCCAATATACACATTCAACACGTAACACTACCACATAAATGAGACCTTGCCTTTTCTGAAATGCAGTCTTTTGTTTCTTTGGCTCCATCACTAACCACCACCCCTCCTTCACTTTAGCCCTTACCTCATAAGCCTAGTATATATTTTTCTCTATATTTTTCTCTGTGTTCACAGAGTCCTATATACAGTCATATACATACTATGTTTTACAAAATGGGACTCTGTAAACACTTTCCTCCATTTTTTTCAACTTTTTTTTTTTTTCCAGTATTTTATATCCACACTTTTATCAGGTTACAGCCACAAATAATGTAAGTTTCCTATGTGATCAATTTTTAAGTGTTTCATGAACATAATAAAAATGCCTGGCATAAGAAGAGTATCTAGATAAGATATTTTCTCAATTTGCCACTATGTGTTTTGGTTTATTATTATCTAGTGCAGATGAAAAATGATATCCTATTCTCATTAGCTTTCTCTGGTAATTTTTTTGGTTTATAAACTCACAAGATTTTCCCCTTATCCTTAAAATCCAGCAATTTTTATAAGGACATGCTTAGACACATGTCTTTTTTTTTTTTTTGACCTCAGAAACTCCACAGAAAAGACCACCATGCAATTGTGGTCTTCATCCTCAGGCTCTGAAGATAGGCAACCCCTCCCCTCAGCTAGTCCCTCAGTTCTTGGCAGAAAGAAAAGGGAAAAATGAATTGTAGCCTTGTACCTGTCATCTCCTTAGAGACCTATGGAAACCTATAAGCAAAGATGTACCCAACTGTCTTGTTTATTGAATTATTCCAGAAGAAACTAGAAGAGGAGGAAACAGGGATATATACTCAACCCACCAGCTGTCTGCTATTTCCTATTAATCTTAAATCAGTAATTTCAAATCAACCATACATGAATTCATTCTAAGCTTTCATAACCTTGATTGTTTTTTTTTTTAATTTTTTGAGACGAAGTCTCGTTCTGTCACTCAGTGCAATGGTGCGATCTCAACTCACTGCAACCTCCACCTCTTGAGTTCAAGTGATTCTTCTGCATCAGCTGGGATCACAAACATGTGCCACCATGTCCAGCTAATTTTCGTATTTTTGGTAGAGACGGGATTTCACTGTGTTAGGCGGGTCTCGAATGCCTAAGCTCAAGTGATGCGCCTGCCTCAGCCTCCCAAAGTGCTGGGATTACAGGCATGAGCCAGCTTGCTGGGCTGATACTAATTCAACTTTCTTCTATGGAAGCTGTGTAGAATTTAAATCTCAATTCTTAAAAGGAACAAGGAACTTAAATAACTTAATTTTAGGTAAAACTAAAAGAAATTTGCAACAAAAAGTCAAAAAAAAAAAAAATCTCAAACTGCCACAAAATTTCAGCTACTGTATTTGCAAGACATTCTGTTACTGTACCTGATCATGTATGTCAACCATGACTGCATTCTGCTGGGGTGGATGAGCAGCAGGATGTAACAGACGGGGAGATACATTCGGAGGGTGGAAGGCTCGAGGCTCCTCTATTGCTTGCTGCTGTGCATAAGGGAGATGGTGATAGTTTTCATCTTGACTAATGGAATTGTGTCGAGACAGACGATCCCTTCTTCCTCTCTGGCGCCTGACAGGAGGACTGTAATAAATGTCAAAAAGAAAGTCATTATGTTTACTGTTGTGATCCATCAAGATTCTGTATTCTTTCTTTGATATCTATCAATAGTATATGCTAAGGTAAGCTTTAGTATTAAATAACTGCTAAAATTCCCCATCAGCTCTAAAAACTTACAAATGTAAACATAAGGTATATGTTTTATAAAATAATGAAAGCAAACAATATTGGTATTCATCTCTGGAAGTATTTAGAAATCACCAGCTACAATTTTTTCTTGAATCCTATGAAATTGCCCTTTTTATAAGTAAAAAATAATCTAATATCAACAATTTCATATAATTTAACCTACCATTTTCTCCCTTTTTAAACACTATAATAAAACGAACTTTAATCTATAGATATCTTGTCGGTGTTCCTCATATACCTAATAGGCACTTTTTTGTCTATTTAGCTAAAACATACATAAGACATAATTCCTACATGGCCAAAATGACACTTTTAAAAAATGAGAAGAGAAAACATGAAATAACCAAAGAACATATAATTTGCTGACAATTGCAAATAGAAACTGGGTAAACACGCAATGAATATGATTGAGAATATGATTGATAGTATCAACATAAATATTCCAAGAATATATGAAACTTTTAATTGTTAGGGGTACACACAAGGTATATACATTTATATAGAATTTTAAATTAGAATTTGTTTGTTGGTCCCGTTGCAGTGGCTCATGCCTGTAATCCTAGCACTTTGGGAAGCCGAGGCAGGTGGATCCCTTGAGCCCAGGAGTTCGAGACCAGACTGCGAAACACAGTGAAACCCTGTTTCTACCCCAAAACACAAAAAAATTAGCCGGGCATGGTGGTGCGCACCTGTAGTCCCAGCTACCTGGGTGGCTAAAGTGGGAGAATCACCTAAAGCCTGGAAAGCTAAGGCTGTAGTGAGCTGAGATCACGCCACTACACTCCAGCCTGGGCGACAGAGTGAGACCATGTCTTAAAAAAAAAAAGACAGAGGGAGGGAGAGAATTTGCTTACTGAAGCAAGCCACATTTACTCTCCATGTATGAGTCATCTACATAGTTTAATAAAAATTTTATTATGACTAAACTTTCATTTTGTACTTCTCTAAACACAGTTCACCTCCACTGCTTTTTACAATGGCTGAGCACAAAAACAACTTGAAAAAGTACCCTACCTCATTAAAATTGTACTCTACATTGGGCAAAGGAGGTCAAACATCTCCCCTTCTAGGAAGAGCTCCAAGTGTCATTTCAGCAACTTTCTTTACTGAGATCGGTCACTTTTTCCTTAATCTTCCCACTCTGTTCCCCTAAATCTGTTTCTTCTTACTCCTAATTCTCCAATCTTAAGAGAACAAGGGACACTCCTTTATGAGATTAACTCACAAAGGTGCTCTTGATATTGCCCCTCCAGCTTCTTGCTCCATTAATTGTTTCTTCTAACTTTATTTTAAATATAATGCTTCTTGCATTTTTGCTTCAAACTCTACTTACTGTATTATATCGAATTCAAGATGCCCTCCACCTTAGGACTAAAAACTTTTTTTCTTTTTTTGAGACGTCGTTTCACTCTTGTCACCCAGGCTGGAGTGCAATGGCACGATCTCTTCGCTCACTACGACCTCCGCCTCCCAGGTTCAAGCAATTCTCCTGCCTCAAACTCCCAAGTAGCTGGGATTACAGATGTCTGCCACCAAGTCCAGCTAATTTTTTTTTGTATTTTTAGTAAAGACAGTTTCACCATGTTGGCCAAGCTGGTCTCGAACTCCTGACCTCAGGTGATCCACCTGCCTTGGCCTCCCAACCCAAAACACTGGGATTACACGCATCAGCCACCACACCTGGCCTTGTTAGCCTTTTGTTTTTGTTTCTGTTTTGTTTGAGATGGAGTTTTGCTCTTGTTGCCTAGGCTGGAGTGCAATGCACATCCGGCTAATTTTGTATTTAGGGTACAGACAGGGTTTCACCATGTTGGTCAGGCAGGTCTCAAACTCCTGATCTCAGGTGATCCGCCCACCTTGGCCTCCCAAAGTGCTGGGATTACAGGTGTGAGCCACCACGCCCGGCTTGCCTTTTAACTGTACGTTTGTTTTATTCACCTAAAATAGGTAAAGACTAACAGCAGGTACTCAGGCCTTAACTTTGAAACAACTATACTTCCTCATGCTTATTATATTTAATAGCTATAAAATAATTTACCTGATAGCCATATACTGTCTTAAAAAACATTCCCATGTAATTGGTTAATAAGGTACTGGGTAATGTAAAAGTCTTAATGTCTCACCAGAATATGGCTCAGAGACAGGTTTATGTTGTCTCAGCCGGAACACAGAATGGTGGTTTTAAGATCCCTTCTGTATTAGCCCGCTCAGGCTGCCATAATGAAACATTGCAGACTGGGTGGCTTAAACAGATACTTAATTTCTCAAAGTTTTAAAGCCTAGAAGTTTGAAATCAAGGTACCAACATAGTCGGTTTTTGGAGAGGGATCTTTTCCCTGGCTCTTGCAGACAACTACATCTCACTGTCTCCTCACATGATGGAGGATGAGTTTAATGACATCTCTTTTTGAGACGGAGTCTTGCTCTGTCACCAGGCTGGAGTACAGTGGCACGATCTTGGCTCACTGTAAGCTCTGCTTCCTGGGTTCAAGCGATTCCCCTGCCTCAGCCTCCCCTCCCGAGTAGCTGGGACTACAGGTGTGTGCCACCACACCTGGCTAATTTTTTGTATTTTAGTAGAGACGAGGCTTCACCATGTTGGCCAGGATGGTCTCCTGACCTCGTGATTCGCCCACCTTGACCTCCCAAAGTACTGGGATAACAGGCGTGAGCCGCCACCCCGCCTTCGGCCCCACGCATCCCTTCTTAAAGGACATTAATCCTGCTGGGTAAGGGTCCTAACCTTATGACCTCATTTAACGTTAGTTACACTTCCTTAGAGGTCGTATCTCCAAATACAACCACACTGAGAGTTACAGCTTCAACACGTTAATTGGGGAGGGGGGGTTACAAACATTTGGTCCATAACACCTTCCTAACTCAAGATCCTGGACATGCAAACAGGTATCTCACAATGCACTATTTCCTTGGGATAAGAAATACATGACCTCCGGCAACAACTAATGAGGAAGAAACTCAGGAAGAAATGCACTCCTCTAGAATGAAAAGACAAGGGCCAAATCCCATCGTCTAAAAGTTGAACTAAACTTCAGTCATCTTTTCATACCACAGGCTCCACAGCTGTTTTTTGTTTTTTTAAATAAAAACAGTGTCTCATTCTGTCACCAAGGCTAGAATGCAATGAACAATCATAGCTAAGGCTCACTGCAGCCTCACACTCCTGAGCTCAAGAAATCCTCCTGTCTCAGTCTCAGCTTGGACTACAGATGTGCGCCAACATCCTCAGCTAAATTTTTTTTTTTTTTTTTGGTAGAGACAGTGTCTTGCTACGTTGCCCAGGCTGGTCTTGAACTCCTGGCCTCAAGGGATCCTCCCACCTTGGCTTCCCAAAGTGTTGGGATTATAGGCATGAGCTAATACTGTGCCGAGTCTCCATGGTTATATAAGAAACATAATTAAGCTCCTAATTGCCTTACAGGATACAGAAGGAAAAGGAATGGAGTAGGAAAGGGGTAGCTCATTTCTAAGATTTCCATGTATCCTTACAGTTATGAACTACAAAATATGTCTTCTAGTAGTCAAGATTGCAGGCTAGTCCACAAAAATCTGTACCATAAAGTAGCTGATTTCACATATAACGGCATGGATGATTTTAGCCTCTTTCCATTTCTTCATCTGTCAATGATAAGCTAAATAAACTCTTCCATCCTACTGGAAATCTAAGCAACTTTATTTTTCATAAGTGAATATACGTGTATGTGTGGTGATGTGTTTATGAAATGCCTACAGAAAAAATGTTTTCTGATGTTAAATATACTCACAAATCTACCAATGGAAGAAAACTTAAACAAATTGTAATCAACTAACCTTCTTCTGTTGCGTGCAGGTGTGTTGCATCGTTCCCCTGAGAAGTGATGTTGGCTTGGTCGAACTGAAGGGGGCTGCCTATTTGATGTCATCTCCCATGGTCGCATTGGTGGTGAGGGAGCTGGTGATGCTGATGTATAATCAAAGACTGAATGAGAGAGGCGCTGTCTCTTGGGACTTGGACTATCTTCACTCTGCCAATGCAACAAAATGGATCAACTGAGTAAGATCTTTTCAGGATTTCACATTACTGCATATGTACAGGTTAAGATGTACTTAACCTGAAATCTAAAAATGTAAAGCAGGGCAAAAATATATGCTATCAATCAAAATTTAAAACCTTTTAAAAATGCTGGGATGGGGTGGAACAGGGGAGGGAGATGCACAGTAAATGGTATCAAGTGAAAAATGAACTTTGTTTTTGAAAACTCATTCTAGGCCGGGCGCGGTGGCTCAAGCCTGTAATCCCAGCACTTTGGGAGGCTGAGACGGGCGGATCACAAGGTCAGGAGATCGAGACCATCCTGGCTAACCCGGTGAAACCCCGTCTCTACTAAAAAATACAAAAAACTAGCCGGGCGAGGTGGCGGGCGCCTGTAGTCCCAGCTACTCGGGAGGCTGAGGCAGGAGAATGGCGTGAACCCGGGAGGCGGAGCTTGCAGTGAGCTGAGATCCGGCCACTGCACTCCAGCCTGGGCGGCAGAGCTAGACTCTGTCTCAAAAAAAAAAAAAAAAAAAAGAAAACTCATTCTAAGGCAAATGAGGTAACCACATATAGGGTATATAACAGGATAATAAAACTTTTGTGAAGTACTTAACCTTCTCTTTAAATTCTCAAATCACCTGAAAAATTACACTACACTACACTACAATCTCCCATCAATAAGGCATCAATTTTCAGCTGTGAGTTCAGCTTAGTAGGAGATATAATTTGAGTAGGTCCTCGATTTGATTCTAAATCACACTCCTCTCCCTCCTTATACCTGTGTTTAGGCCACTATATTTATTTTCTTTAAAGAGAGCTACATGGGGCCGGACACGGTGGCTTGCACCTGTAATCCCAGCACTTTGGGAGGCTGAGGCGGGTAATCACTGGAGGTCAGGAGTTTGAGACCAGCCTGGCCAACATGGTGAAACCCCATCTCTACTAAAAATACAAAAATTAGCTGGGTGTGGTTGTGCATGCCTGTAATCCCAGCTACTTGGGAAGTTGAAGCAGGAGAATTGCTTGAATCCAGGAGGCGGAGGTTGTTGTGAGCTGAGATCAGGCCATTGCACTCCAGCCTGGGCGACAAGAGACTATCTCAAAAAAAAAAAAAGGGGGGAGGGGGGGAGTTACACGGATAAAGTAAGATTTATATTAGACAGATAAAGTAATAGCAGATTTACATCATCGGTTCTTAACTAGAATATCACAGCAGTTCAGAAGTACTTTAAAGTTTTCAAGGGTCCCAGCATGGGCTTACTAGCTACAAAACTGATACGGATCACTTAATTGCATTAATACTCCAGGGTTCTCCACCTGACTCAATTTCCCAAATGAGTCTACCCAAAACTATCAAAGTTACAAATTAACTGAAAATTTGATAAGGCTGTGTTTTCTAATAGAACGTCTACCTCCAATCTATTACTGCAAGTTCTAATTAGTTGGGTATTACAGTACTTTTGGTTACAAAATAATTAGTACCTGCAGCTACCATAAAAATCATCTTAAAACATTGTAAAAGTATATGGGATTACAAATTAGTGTTAAATTTTAGATAAGCATATAAATCAGAACTGATTATTTAAGCTGAAAGGAATGAAGCTTAAATTGGTAAATGGCTACATTTGATCATTCCAAATTACTTAGCAGAGGTATTCCAAAAACCATGTCATTTCCCTTCTACATTTAGGAGATATTATAATCAATTTTATTATCATTATAATTAAAATACAAAATACAAAAGCATGCTGTTCTAACTTTCCTACCACCATACTAACCTTATTTTCTCCCTAGATTTAATTGTACAGTCGTCCCTCAGTATCCTAGGGAGGTGGTTCCAGAGAACCACTCCCCCATACCAAAATCTTAAGACGCTCAAGTCCCTGATATAAAATGGTGTTGTATTTGCATATAACGTACACACATTCTCCCATATACTTTAAATCTCTATATCACTTAACAATATCAACACAATACAATGTAAATGTTTTATAAATAGCTGTTATACTGTATTTTAAAATTTGTATTATTCTGTATTGTTGTATTGTTACTTTTATTTCACTTTTTCTGAATACTTCCCACCCGTGGTTGGTACAATCTTTGGGTAAGGAACCACCAACTAATCTAGTAAAAGTACACTTATTTTCATCCTTTGATTTTAGTGAGAAAGTCAGTTCTTATGTTCTGATAATCCTAAAACTTAAAAAAATGGTAAATAACCACTGAAATTTAAATATTCCGATTTTTTTTTAAAAAGGTAGAACAATCAAGACCTGACAAACCTGCACATGAACTACATGAGCCCCAGAAACAGGCTGGCTCCACAACTGGTGAAAACAGATTTGATTAACACTGACTTTTTTTTTTTTTTAGACAGAGTCTCGCTCTGTCACCCAGGTTGGAGTTCAGTGATCTCAGCTCACTGCAAGCTCCGCCTCCTGGGGTTCAAGTGGTTCTCCTGCCTCAGCCTCCCAAGTAGCTGGGACCACAGGCGCATGCCACCATGCCCAGCTAATTTTTTGTATTTTTAGTAGAGACAGGGTTTCAACTTGTTAGCCAGGATGGTCTTGATCTCCTGACCTCATGATCCACCCACCTCGGCTTCCTAAAGTGCTGGGATTACAGGCGTGAGCCACCGTGCCCAGCTTAACACTGACTTTTTAAAAACAGAATGCTAGTAACCAATCATGATCATTAGCTTTTCATACATATCCCACATTGCATATCCTACCCTGAAAAGCCTAATGTAAGCTAAGACACAGAACTTTGAATTCTAAAAATTCACTACCTAAAATGGAGAAGAATGCTACAGATCCTCATGATAAATGTCAAATGACCAGAGAAAGCCCTTAGGTTATAAACCTTTATGTATTTTCAGTGATGTTCAAATTGTGGGCTAAAAATGTTATTTTACAAGACATGCAAACCTTTTAAAAGTAGAGGTAAGGAAAAGTGACTGTGAAAGTTACCATCACTTCTCTTTGTGCTGTGATGGTGAAAGACAAAGAATGGGAAGTGAAGGGAGCTATTCATTAGAGTACTACTTTTCTTTTTCTTTTTCCTTTCCTTTTTTTTTTTTCTTTTTGAGAGGGAGTTTCGCTCTTGTTGTCCAGGCTGGAGTGCAGTGGCCTGATCTCGGCTCACCGCAACCTCTGCTTCCCGGGTTCAAGTGATTCTCCTGCCTCAGCCTCCCAAGTAGCTGGGATTACAAGCATGCACCACCATGCCTGGCAAATTTTCTATTTTCAGTAGAGACAGGGTTTCTCCGTGTTGGTCAGGACGGTCTTGACTCTCGACTTCAGGTGATATGACTGCCTTGGCCTCCCAAAGTGTTGGGATTACAAGCGTGAGCCATTGCGCCGGGCCAGTAAGTTTACTTTCTAACTCAAAGTCATAGGAAACCACAATGACTAAAGACAGGAAAACATTAAAAAGTAGTTTGCTATATGCAATATGATTTCATCACTTCCCTTATCAATTTTAGTACTCTAAGGAACTTCAAAGAAATTCTCACAGTTTCCAGAAAAGGGAAGGGGTAGTAACCTACAAATAACTAAGAATTAGATTAACATCAGACTTCCCATAGCAAAAACAGATGCTAAAAGTTCTCTGAGGGAAACGAATATTGAACCTAGAATTTCATACTCCAATCACACTATTAATCTAGCGTGGAAGCATAAAACACAACTTTTGTCAGATATATCAAGACCCAAAGGTGCTCCTCGCATAGCAGAAAATCACTTGATGTGTGCTCACAACATTCCCTCTCTCTCTTATTTGAAGCTATTACACAACATCCAATAAATGACAGAAGTAAGCCAGAGAGTACACTGAAATGAAATTCCAGGAATGGTAGCAAGTTTGGAAATTCATCATTCCACATTAGAACAAGAAGTCAGAGGGCTCTGAGAAAAATGCCCTAAATAGAATCAAAATGTATGACTGAGAACTTGGAAGTTATTAATAAAATTTAAGCAGATGGTTCTTTGTAATAAAAAAATATACAAAAGACAATCAGTCCAGGAAAGTCAATGAGGAATGCAAATTCATCTGACCTTGTCATCTAAAGCATTCTTTGAATGAAATGGGTAGTCAGAAGATTACATTCACTTCTCCATGGGCCAAACATGCTCTTGGTTCTGCAATGAGTAAATACATGGATGTTCCTAACATGATGCGAAGTGTTTACTGGTTTTTGATAGTTAAAATCAATCGAGGATAAGGCATGAAAGATCACTACTGTAGTTACAGAATAGAATGTAAGTATAAACTTTGTTAACGTAAACTCTAAAACTTTCTTGGTGATAAAATCATGGACATTTAGTGAAAATCAAAATACAAAAATCTAAAAATAATGGCTTAAACATAACAAACATACTTTTTTGTTTTTTGAGATGGAGTTTTGCTTTTGTTGCCCAGGCTGGAGTGCAATGGCAGGATCTCGGCTCACTGCAACCTCCCCCTCCCAGGTTCAAGCGATTCTCTTGCCTCAGCCTCCTGAGTAGCTGAGATTACAGGTATGCACCACCACACCCTGCTAATTTTGCATTTTTAGTAGAGATGGGGTTTCTCCACCTTGGTCAGGCTGGTCTCAAACTCCCGACCTCAGGTGATCCACCCGCCTTGGCCTCCCAAAGTGCTGGGATTACAGGCGTGAGCCACTGCACTCGGCTTTTTTTTTTTTTTTTTTTTTTA
>NC_037683.1:45730472-45820703 GCF_003255815.1 Theropithecus gelada | reverse complement strand
TATTTACTCTTTCAACCAACTGCAAATTAAAGAATCTCATCTCTGAATCCACCTAAAATATTTAAGACCCCACTTCAAGATATTCCGTGTCTTTTCAGTCTGAAACAATGTATACCTTCTATGTATTGATTTATGACTTTGTAACTCCTGCCTCCCTAAAACTGTAATTCAACTTTAGTGGGCACATTTCCTTGGGACCTCTTGAGACTGTTTCCCAGGCCATGGCCACTCATATTGTTTCAGAATAAACCTCTTTAAAACATTTTTACAGAGTTGGGTTTTTCCATTAATACCTACGCCAGTAGTTCTCAAACCTTTACATGCTTCAGAAACACCAGATTGCTGGCCCCACTCCCCAGTCTCTAATTCAGAAAGTCTGGACCAGGGGTCCATCAACTGTCATTTCTACTATTATCCCAAGTGA
Source organism: Theropithecus gelada (assembly GCF_003255815.1). NCBI lineage: Eukaryota > Metazoa > Chordata > Mammalia > Primates > Cercopithecidae > Theropithecus > Theropithecus gelada. The sequence continues at coordinate 45,820,279 of NC_037683.1, read as the reverse complement.
TGATGCTTGGATAATTTAGATTTTGAATTATCAGGCAGAGAAGTTCTTTCCCTCCTCTCCTTGCTGCTTCTGGGCCAGCACACCAACTTTTCAAAGTACCAAGTATTGACAACTTAAAATTCATAAGATGTTGATTCAAATCTGGTACAAGTACTGTCTCTATTATTTAATAATATAGAACGTTGTACAGATATTACAATATAGAACACTGCTACAGATTTAGGGATCAAGGGAGGTAAAAGAGGTCACAATGGGAGGAAGGAAGGAAAGGTAGGTTTTATGCTTAGCATTAAATCTGATAAAAATGAGTCTTGGAGTACACCTCTATTAACACCAAACCATTTTTATTACCAAAACATCAACAGAAGTGAAATGAACCTGAGGCAGGCATAAGAATGCATTCCATAATTCCAGATGAACAAGTCAGAAGTCATTAAAGGCTAAAGAAAAACAATTTTATATGTAACATATATCTTGGGTTTATATATATCAGCAAGTCTTAGAGACAATAGGAGACGCTGAGCCAGACAAACTTTTCCCAAACAGAAACAGGTTCCAAGTTCTACTCAGTGACTACAATGTGCCTCTAACGGCAACCACTAGGACTTCCTTACCAAAGCAGCAAAGAGGAAACCTGTGTAGGGGAATGGAATTTCTCAAGAACCTGGTCCTCTTTCTAATCAGTCAGAAGGACTACTCTTCACCTTAAATTTACAAATAAGCACAGCATTAGTTAAGAATCTTCAATTCTCCTTTAAACTCTCAGACTTTCTCTACTTGCCTTAATTATCTTTAACAAAAATGAAGTTTCTTATTCCACAACTAAGGAAAAACAGTTAAATGCAAAGGGCCCAGGAAGAGCAAACTCTCACTAAATTTTATTCATTTTAAATAAATGTGAAAACACTTAGAAATCAACACTCTATATAAGCAACTTGTTACTAAAAAATTAAGACAAGATCCTTTTTTGTTTGGCAGAAGATGGATATAAGCTGGGGAAAGCAGAAAATTAATAATTTTATATTTGGATCACATAATAGTTTACAAAATGACTTCTAACATTACCTCATTTTATTCTCCACAAGCTGAGGATTTTATTTTTAAACTATGTCCAGATAATATGTACAACGTGTTTTTTTGTTGTTGAGACAGTCTCACTTTGTTGCCAGGCTGGAGTGCAGTGGCGCGATCTTGGCTCAACTCACTGCAACCTCCGCCTCCTGGGTTCAGGCAATTCTCCTGCCTCAGCCTCCTGAGTAGCTGGGACTACAGGCGCGTGCCAGCCAATTTTTGTAATTTTTAGTAGAGACAAGGTTTCACCATGTCAGACAAGATGGTCTCTCATCTCTTGACCTCATGATCTGCCTACCTCAGCCTCCCAAAGTGCTGAGATTATAGGCATGAGCCACCGCGTCCGGCCTAAAATGTGTTTCTATTAGTGAAACTGAAACTTTTTAAGGCAGTTCAGTAAACATACTGCCTTGAACTACATAATGTACCGTCTTATCTCACATAGGACTTTCATTTGATGTATAACTCTTATACTCCTCAGATCACAATTTTGCAATGAAATCCAATCTCTCAACCAGACAACTAATATATTCTCCTGAAATGTTATTTTACTTGCAGACATAGAAGAAAAAAAGAGGGTTTGAATGTTGTTTTCAAAAGTTACCATAAACATGCAGAAACAAATTTTGCTCTTTGATATGATCCAAGTTTGCGTTTTTGTTTTTTTTTTTAATGGAAGCCCAAAGAAAATAACAGTCTGATATGCAGTGACTGCTCAGAAAAGCACTCAAGTAGTATAACATATTGCAATCATATAATAATGAATAGCAATACGGTATTTTCCTATCATTGGCTATAACTGCTAGTACACCAAAACACAGGAACTGTAAATAAAGCGGTTTCCTAAGTCGAAGGAGGCCTACATGGCTAGTATTTGAGTAACAGACTGGTGATGTTATATACTGTATTTTTCACAATTCCTAATTACACAGAACATCATTGGTTCACAAAAACTAATTTAGCTTGATGCTACAATTGTAGTTATCACTATATTTCTACCAGAGTACTAGATTCTACTCATGTATCTGTAACTATAATAATTTTAAGCTATAATTGTAGATAAGAGGCTAAAATAAAAAATCTAAACATTAAACCATTGAAACAGGAAAGATACTATCACAACCTGAAATCAACAGATCCTTTGAGAGATACCCCACCTGGAGGTGTTCTGTAAACAGCTGAAGCTCAGAGGATAGGAATATAAATTTAGGAGTGTTGGTATATAGACAGATCCTAGTTCATGAAACTGCAGACAGAGACAAAATTGCCCCTCAAAAGTTTATGTAATGAAAACAAGGCCCAATACTGAACCCTAAGAATCACCAACATTTAATGCTGGGTACTTGATTAGGAAAGGAGGGTGGAGTGTGATGGAAGCCAGTGGAAGGAGGTTTCAAGGTGCAGGATAAGGGGCTGAAAAATATCCACCAGATGTATTAGGTGAGTGCAAAAATAATTGCAGTTTATGCATTGTTGGAATGTGCCATTTGGTATCGGAATACATTCTAAAATAAATGTGGCTATGTTACATATCATTTTAATGGGAATGTCTCACTTTATGTTCTTTATTAATGACTTATTACTTGCTATTTATGTTTATTTTAGACTAGGGAAATGATGTTAGACAAAAAGCAAACTCAAGGAATTTTCTTATTTTAGTTCAAGGTGGGTCATAAAGCAGCAGAGACAACTGGAAACATCGACAATGCATTTGGCCCAGGAACTGCTAACGAATATATGGTGCAGTGGTGGTTCGATAAGTTTTGCAAAGGAGGTGAAAGCCTTGAAGATGAGGAGTGTGGCCCGCCATCAGAAGTTGACAATGACCAATTGAGAGCAATCATCGAACTAGCTGATCCTCTTACAACTACATGCGAAGTTGCCGAAGAACTCAATGTGAACTGTTCTACGGTATGGCCGGTTGGCATTTGAATCAAATTGGAAAAGTGAAAAAGCTCGGTAAGTGGGCGCCATGTGAGCTAACTGAAAATTTAAATTTAAAAAAAAAAAAATCGTTTTGAAGTGTCATGTTCCCTTATTCTACACAAGACCAAGGTACCATTTCTTGATCAGATTTTGATAGGAGACAAAAAGTGGATTTTATATGACAACCAGTGATAACCACCTCAGTGGTTGGACCAAGAAGCAGCTCCAAATCACTTCCCAAAGCCAAACTTGCACCAAAAAGAGGTCACGGTCACTGTTTGGTGGTCTGCTGCTGGTCTGATCCACTACATTTTTTTTTTTTTTTTTGGAGACAAGAATTTTGCTCTTGTCATTCAGGCTGGAGTGCAATGGCGTGATCTCAGCTCACTGTGACCTCTGCCTCCCGAGTTCAAGCGATTCTCCTGCCTCAGCCTCCTGAGCCACTGTACTGTGCCCAGTCACTACAGCTTTCCGAATCTCTGTAAAATCATTACATCTGAGAAGTATGCTCAGCAAACCGATGACGTGCACCAAAAACTACAATGCCTGCAGCCAGCATTGGTCAACAGAAAGGGCCCAATTCTTCTTGCCCAATTCGTGCACGTTGCACAATCAACGATTCAAAAATGGAACAAATTGGGTTACAAAGTTTTGCCTCATCTGCCATATTTAGCTGACCTCTCGCCAACCAACTACCACTTCTTCAAGCATCTCAACAACCAACTTTTTGCTGAGAAAAGGCTTCTACAACCAGCAGGATGCAGAAAATACTTTCCAAGAATTCATCCAATCCTGAAGCAGTGATTTTTATGCTATCAGAATAAACAAACTTATTTATCGTTGGTAAAAATGTGTTGATTGTAATGGTTCCCATAATAAAGATGTGTTTGAGCCTAACTATGATGATTTAAAATTCACGGTCTGAAACCAGAATTACTTTTGCACCAATCTAACACCAACACAGAGGTCTCTGACAGAGCTAATTCTTTCTAATATGAATTGCTATCTCTTATGGCATATTCTCCCCTTATGACAATTTTCAGAAAAGTTTTTCCCCCTTTTCTTCAATAATCTTCCATATGAATTTAAAAATAATTCTGAAAGTTCTAGAAACAAAATTCTGCTGATATTTTGGGTGGAAATTTCATTAAGTCTACAAATTTGCTAGAATATAGATATTTTCATAATAATTTGTTTTCTCTTGCAGAAACCTGGCATATTTCTCTATGTGTACAGCTTTTCAAATTTTAATTCACCTAATTTAACTTTAGCAAATTTGTTGAGGTGTTTGAACCAGAGTGCCTCCATATTGAACAGGGGCGAGGTAAAATAAGACTGAGACCTGCTGGGCTGCAGTCCCAGAAAGCTAGGCATTCTGAGTCACAGGATGAGATAGGAGGTCAGCACAAGATACAAGACCTTGCTGACATTAACAGGCTGCAGTAAAGAAGCCGGCTAAAACCCACCAAAACCAAGATGGCGGTGAGAGTGACCTCTGGTCTTCCTCACTGCTACACTCCCAGCAGCACCATGACAGTTTACAAATGTCATGACAATGTCAGGAAGTTACCCAATATGGTCTATTTTTATTTTTTGAGAGGTAGTCTTGCTCTGTTGCACAGGCTGGAGTGCAGTGGCACTATCTCAGCTCACTGCAACCTCTGCCTCCCGGATTCAAGCAATTCTTGTGCCTCAGCCTCTTGAGTAACTGGGACCACGGGTGCGAACCACCATGCCTGGTTAATTTTTGTATTTTTAGTAGAGACGGGATTTCACCATGTTGGCCAGGCTGGTCTCGAACTGCTGACCTCAAGTGATCCACCCACCTTGGCCTCCCAAATTGCTGGGATTACAGGTGTGAGCCATGGCGTGGGAACCCCTATGTGGTCTAAAAACGAGGCATGAATAATCCACCCCATGTTTAACACATAATCAAGAAATAACCGTAAAAATGGGAAACCAACAGGCCTCAAGGCTGCTCTGCCTAGGGCGTAGCTATTCTTTATTCCTTTACTTTCTTAATAAACTTGCTTTCACTTTATTCTATGGAATTCACCTCAAATTCTTTCTAGCACGAGATCTAATAACCCTCTCTTGGGGTCTGGATCGGGACCCCTTTCTCTTTTTTTTTTTTTTTTTTGAGACGGAGTCTCGCTCTGTCACCCAGGCTGGAGTGCAGTGGCGCGATCTCGGCTCACTGCAAGCTCCGCCTCCCGGGTTTACGCCATTCTCCTGCCTCAGCCTCCCGAGTAGCTGGGATTACAGGCGCCAGCCACCTCGCCCGGCTAGTTTTTCGTATTTTTTTAGTAGAGACGGGGTTTCACCGTGTTAGCCAGGATGGTCTCGATCTCCTGACCTCGTGATCCACCCGTCTCGGCCTCCCAAAGTGCTGGGATTACAGGCTTGAGCCACTGCGCCCGGCGGGACCCCTTTCTATTAACAAATTTACAAAATAAAAGCAGTCATTAAGACACCACAAAATAGCAGTCATTAAGATACCACAAACACCCCTGAAATTAATGGTTGTGCCAGATATAAAATTATCTCACCATGTACTTAATTACCTTTTGAAAACTTACTATCTTCAATCACAACCATTGAATCCATTGATAGTAAAGACATGGCTAATTTTAAAACTTTAAGATAGGGGTTGACAGCAGAGACATGATTGAATTTTGGGGGATGATGAAACTATTTTATTATTCATTGTGGTGGTGACTCCACATCTGTATGCATTTGTCAAAACTCACAAACCTATATGCTAAAAAGGTAAATTTTGTGTTAAGTATACATTAATTTTAAAATGTTTAAAATATTGTATGAAGCACTTTAAGATTCTAATTTTAAATATGGGTTTTTATAGACATGCAAATGAGCCTACACTTATACCTCTTCTGTGGGCAATGAGTACACAAAGCCATCACTTTCACAGAAACATTAAAACACCAACCAAATGTGCACCGGGAAGCACATACAAAATACTCCTGGAAGCACTACTTGAAATAACAGTAAAAACAAACAAACAAACAAACCAGGAAACTACCCAAATGTCAAGCAGAAAGGAGATGAGCTGCAGTATATTCATATAATAGACAACTAAAAACAATAAAATAAGTCAAGTATACAGGCAGATGCACTAGTAGGGATGAATTTTTTTCAAAGTATACAAAGTGTGACATCATTTATACTAAGGTTCACAAACAAGCAAAATTAAACAGTATAATATCAAGGGATATTTTATATGGTAAAACCATATAGAAAAGCAAAAGGATACTGAACAGAGATGTACCTGAGGCACAAGTATGGGATGTAACACGGAGGGTCATATGGGGGCTTCAAAAGTATTGGTAATGACTGGTTTCTTACACTAGATAGTCTTATTATTATATAGGTGTCTGCTTTATATTTTCTAAAATGCATATATGAAATATTTCACAAATATTTATTATTTCACAAATAAAGCATGTAAAATTTAAAAGAAAACCCAGAATTTTTGGCAATTAAAAAGAAGTCTTGACTAGAAGGAACAGAAAGCAAGCAAATATGAGAAGCAAAATGTAAAAATTTGTGATACACAAGGACAATGACAGAACTGATAAATAATAGGTATGACTGACCAAAAAAGGCTCAAAAACAGGGTAACTTTTTTTGTTCAAAAAGACTGGAGGTTAAAACAACAGTAAGAATCCAGGAAGAGTAGCAACACATTTTTTCTCCCATATGGCCACTTTACTAGCCACACACCCAACTCCTCATGCGGCGGGGGGGAGGGGATCAATTCACTTCTTTACTCCTAGAGAAGGCTGATGTCCTCAGAAAAGACAGGAGTTTGAAGGAAGCAGAGATGATGCCTTAAGAAAAAATGAAAACACAGGTAAAACTGTTTAAAACAGATGATTCTAAAAAGAAGGAAAAGTAAAAGGATTGGGAGAGAAGGTACTTGAGGAGAAAGCCAAGAAGAAGAAAGCATAACACATTAAGGCAATAATTTTGTGACATTAGATGGCTGGGTAGGTTTTCCTTTATATGTGGTTAACTAAGTTTTTAAGGATAAGAAGCGTAACTGGAACTAACAAATTACACCCTATTTAAAAGGTATCAACTAGCTGAAGGTATCAGTATCTCAAAGGGGTCGTGAGAAAGATCTAATTTGCTTCATGTTGAACAGTGGTAGGGCAGTTTCTGGGCAACAAAAAAAAAAAAGTCTAGTTCCCCCCACACCCCCACCCCAAAGTTCATTGAGGGCTTTTTTCTAAGGTTCAAGGAAAATAAGGCTTAAGTTAAATTAAGACTATTTAAATTAAAATTTAACAACAATACATTTCATCTTTCTGCAACACTCAAATGCAATTGGCTCTAACTTTATTGTTTTGTTTTCACAACATGAGTTTAAATCTACATTTGGCAGTAGATTTCTCTGAAATTAAAGTTTACATTGAATTATTATTTGAAGACACAAAGGGAGTATGGAGAAAAGTACCCAAAAAAACAAAACAAAACACAAAACCCTTTTTATTGGCGGCAGTAGTAAGGGTATTAAGTCAATTTCTTTCACAAATACATAGTAGACAAGATACAGCTGAAGTTAGATTTGAGCCCCTTCTCTGCCAAATAACTACGTATGTGATTAGGCACCTCACTGAGCTTTTCTTAGCCTGTTTCCACATCTTAAAAACCATCAATGACTAGTTTATTCTGAGGGCTAAAAACAAAAAGAGTTAATACACGCAAAGCAGAGAACCTGGCACAAATTCCAAGAAGCAATACCAGACTGAAGAGCCCTAGATCACCTATCCCTCCAAATTTTATATCTCCAGCTTTATATGTCACAAGCATTTCACTTTCATACCAACAGAAAACGAGCTGGCTCTCATCCAAAAGTCCCAGCCTTGATGATCAATTATTTCACTACCTCAGGTTTATACACACTGGCCCGCAATGCTACCACTCAGAGGCAATTGTGTAACCTGACTTTTGTGGTAATAGCGATATTGACTTCCATTACTAGAACATGCTTCTCTAGGAATATGGATTGAAAGTTTGGTAGCCAATGATTTCTATGGGCAGATTCCAGTAATCTTGTTAATAACCTAATGAGTTTCAATCCATTTACACACCTTACTTTCGAGTTTTCATTTTATATTTAAAAAAAAATTTTTTTTTAATTTTTTTAACTCACAAGTTTACCCACAGGTAAAAGAAGACAAATAACCATGTTTTCTCTCAGAAATATATGTTACTATCAAACTCTGGGTGCCAAGCAGGTAACTAGTGAACATCTTACATGCTTTCATTTTTCCTTTCATACACAACTTCATATATTTTATACTATCTTCTACTTTCCTACAGAACTTGACCTATTAGGACAAGTGATTTAAGACCAAAAGATCAAAACATAAGAATATTAAGTAGTCAAATAATTAACAGTAGCTGAGTAGCTCAAGACGACAAACATTCATCAGAAAGGCTGGCTGAAAAAATATTAAAGTCCTCTAAGAAGAATACTTATTTCCACATACAACAGAAAACAAGGAGACGATATTGCGCATTTTGTTTCAAGCCTTCCTAGAAACACCGTACGTAGAATGTGACTTTTAGCCCTATTTAGGGAAAGGGTAAATATATAAGAACCTGGAAGAAAGCTTTGAAGTGAGCATCCTCTTGAACGGTAGTGTTCTGATCACTTGGGAGGAGAGGGAACAGGCTCTGAAGTCTCACCCTTTCACAAATCACCTTGTTAGGATGGCCAGGTAGAGATGCTGAATTGGCCCCGGGAGATATCTGGGAAAAAGAGGAAGAAAAGGATAGTTCATGGCTAGCTGCACCAATGTGGAGAATCATGCCTATGAAGGATAGTCTGGATTTTCTAGGTATTTGATGATTCTGCTAGCAAAGACAGGAAAGAAATTAAAAATTAATTTTAAACATCAAAACACAAAGATGGCAAAGGATGCCTCTGGCAATGGATCTCTCTTGCGAAAACTATTGGAGGCAAAACAGCACAGCCCAAGAACACCACATCCTTCCTGTTTCCCAAATACCTATTGGTAACTTTTTCTGTTGGTGTTAATTCTGAAATCCTAAAGGACAGACTTCATGCTAAGAAAACCCAAGGTAAAATTACATATCTTAAGTACAGAAAGGTTAAGTGTTTGCCTGGACCAAGATTAATACTTTTTCTCATTCTGTTTTTTAGTTAACCTTCCAAAATAATCATGTAAAGGAAGATGACAGATTTAACAGTATTTGTGGCAAATTTTCTATAGCAATCATATGTTTGACCGCGGAAATCTCAGCTCTATTTAACACAAACCTAATGACCTTCCTAAGGAATAAAGGACACAATCATAAGCACAAAAGTAAATGACTGCCACGTTTCAAATGCTTGATTTGGCCAATGTGGTGGTCACACCTGTAATCCCAGTACTTTGGTATGCCAAGGTGGGAGGATTGCCCCAGTGTCTACAAAAATTAAAAAACAAAAATAAATGTTTGACTTGATCATGGGTTAATCCCCTTAAACTCATATGTAAACATACTTCCTCTGTAACATTAAAAAAATCATGAACATAATGTGTTTCACTGTGCTGTGACAGTGAATTCTTCTTGGCGGGTTAAGGCTAGTGGTCCCTCTTGTCCCTACACTAAAAGTTACATACTTTAACATAGTCTTCTTTTTAGTGTTTCATTGCCTCATTCGTTCACTCAACCCTACATTTAAGCGTCTATTTGGTGACAGGCACTAAACCAAAAACAATGGCATCGTTTCCTACTTTCAAAAAGTATATGCTATAAAAAAGAAACAGAAGTAAATCACTGCATGATTTAAGTATTATGGTAACGGTAGGCACTAGGTGCTATGAAATAGCAGCTGCCAAGAGACAGCAGTGTAGCCAGGGAACTGCAAAACATTCAGCATGGCTAGACAGTAAGGAAGCAGCCAGAAACTGATCATAAAATGAAATGCTAATTATACTAATATCCCTGCTGTTAATATATTAATATCCCTACCTTCCTTAGCTTTTTTATAGTATTTTGTTTCTGGTTTGCTATGGACTTGGTAAACAGATAACTGTGCCCACTGGTAAGAGTAAAAATACTTCCAAAGACTCACCTAGAAGTAAAAAACAAAGCACTTGAAAACAGGAACTTTAGAATTCATTAGCTTTCTGTACAGAATGTTCTGATCTCTATACTGCAAACATGAATGTGCTATCCTTTACCATTATGCAGAAGCATGCATTGCTGAATCAAGGCGTATTTACTGATTGATTCCTACAAGCCAAGAATTACATTAGGAAGAATATAGAGACAGGCCAAATGCAGTGGCTCATACTTGTAATCTCAACCCTTCGGGAGGCCCCAATGGGAGAAGCGCTCGAGTACAAGAGCTCAAACCTAGCCTGGGCAACGTAGAGAGAATCCCATCTCTACCAAAATAAATAAATAAAAATTTTAAAAAGTTGGCCGGGCGCGGTGGCTCAAGCCTGTAATCCCAGCACTTTGGGAGGCTGAGACGGGCGGATCACGAGGTCAGGAGATCGAGACCATCCTGGCGAACACGGTGAAACCCCGTCTCTACTAAAAAATACAAAAAACTAGCCGGGCGAGGTGGCGGGCGCCTGTGGTCCCAGCTACTCGGGAGGCTGAGGCAGGAGAATGGCGTAAGCCCGGGAGGCGGAGCTTGCAGTGAGCCGAGATCGCGCCACTGCACTCCAGCCTGGGCGACAGAGCGAGACTCCGTCTCAAAAAAAAAAAAAAAGTTAAGTTAGCATGGCATGGTGGCACACTCCTGTAGTCTTAGCTACTCAGGAGGCTAAGGCAGGAGGTTCACTTGAGCCCAGTAGTTTGAGGTTACAGCGAGCTATGACTGCAATACTATACTCCAGCCTGGTCAACACAGTGAGACAGTTTCTAAAAATAAGTATTTGTTCATCTAATAAGATATAAAGATAAAACATGGGCCCTACCCTGAAGCAGCTTATTCTAACAATTTTTGAAACCCAGATGCAAGCAGCCAACCATAATATATTTAAAAGCCATAAAATAGGGGAAAATTATGAGTAAGAGTTCTGAGTTAATATGAAGGTAAGAGTTAAGATTTCACAGAAAAAGGAGTATTTCATATTCCTGACTCAATCTAAGGAGGGCTTTTGCCACTCTCTCAAAATGGTTGGTTTCTTTATGCATCCTCTTGAGCTTTTCATTTGCTCATTATGCATCCTTTGTAGGATGTTATCCTAAGGCCATCCTGCCTTCAACTATCATGCCCAAAGCAGTCTTACAAAATTGCTAGTACAAGTAGCTGGCTGGGAAAAGTCAAATTAAGGTCATGTTTCTTCTCCTTCAGTCCTTGTTCCTTTGTAATCTTAAGATCTTGGTCAGAGACAAATGAAAAACTGGCCAATCTGGTCCCTGTGGCCATAATTTTCAAGCACATCCCCTCCTACTCACAATAGTTTCTTTTGATCAGAAGCTCCATTTGTCTTAAAAAGGATGGACCAATATAATGGAGAAAAGCTATATTCAAATATAATGGAGAAAAGCTATATTCAAATATAATGGGAAAAAACTATATTCAAATACAATGGAGAAAAGCTATATTCAAAATAAGTCTGGGACAAAACCATAGATGGGCTTGATTAAAACGAGGTACAATTTTATTTTACTACTAGGTAAAATAAAATCTCACACACACACATTTTGTGTGTGTGTGCGTGTATGTATGGGACAGGCAGTCCCATACATAGGCCGCCCAAGATTACCTCTGGTGTACATCTATACAACCCCCTTCCCCATGTGCGCAGGCAGGGTTGTGAATGTGATGTATTTCATTCCCACGATTAGGTAAAATCATATGACAAAGGTGGAGAGGTGTTCAGATGTAATGAAGATTCCAAGTCGGGTGAATTCAAGTTAAAGAGAGACATTATCCTGGGTGAGCCTGGGCCTGACTTAATCAGAGAAAGCAGAACTGAGTCCTTCCCAAGAGATTCTCTTGTCAATTCTTTAGACTAAGCTGCTGTAAGAAGGCATGCGAAGGGTACCACGTGGCAGGCGCTTGAGGGCAGCTTCTAGGAGCTGAAAGCAGTCACCAGTTGATAGCCAGCAAGAAAATGGGGGACCTCAGTCCTATAATCACAAGAACCACATTCTACCAGTGAACTTGGAAGGAGACACGGATGAAATCACAGCTCTGGGCCGGGTACAGTGGCTCACGCCTGTAACCCCAGCACTTTGGGAGGCCGAGGCAGGCAGATCATGAGGTCAAGAGATAGAGACCATCCTGGCCAGCATGATGAAACCCCGTCTCTACTAAAAATACAAAAATTAGCTGGGCGTGGTCGCGCACACCTGTAGTCCCAGCTACTTGGGAGACTGAGGCAGAAGAACTGCTTGAATCCAGGAGGTGGAGGTTGCAGTGAGCCGAGATCGCGCCACTGCACTCCAGCCTGGTGACAGAGCAAGACAGGATGGACGGACGGACGGAAGGAAGGACGGAAGGACGGAAGGACGGACGGACGGACGGACGGACGGACGGACGGAAGGAAGGAAGGAAGGAAGGAAGGAAGGAAGGAAGGAAGGAAGGAAGGAATCACAGCTCCTGCAAGGTAAGGCCCTGGACAGGGAGCCCAGCAGTTAATCCATACCAGGACTCCTGATTCATGGAAATTGTGAGGAAATATCTGTGTTTTAAACAAATAAATGTGTGGTAATTTGTTACACAAAACAGAAAACAAAATGTATATGTATATAACTCGAATAAAAATTATTGTACCACAGTGAAAAAAAGTTGTTCTCCAGAATTTTGGCTACACTGATTTGATTACAAAGGATATAAAAATTAACACATTTTTATTTAAGCAGTATAACAGGTTTTAAAGCCTCAATCTGGTAACAGCTGGCTTCATGCCAGAAACTGAACTAGGCTCTTCCATCTTTATACACTGAACACTAGGTTTAACAGACTTGCTTAAAGTCACACACCTCAGAAATATCAAAACCATAATCTGAACTCAAGTCTATCAAATTCTAAGGTTCATACTCAACCCACTAAATCACCTTCTACTTTAAAGTAACATTCTTTATAATCTAGTTTGATTAGTAAATATCAACTATTCCACCAGGCCTATTTAAAACCATTTTTAGTACTTAAAAATAAACCTGTTTCCTGAAAACTGATATAATTTTATTTTTCCTTAGGCTGGCATTACACATTTGTTAACTTCGGCTTTCTCTCAGATTGCAACCTGTATTTAAAAAGTCCTGCCAAGGAAACATCCTGAGACCAGATTAAGTCTGCAACTCCCAAAACTCATCATGTTTAATGTCTATTTCCATATAATCATATGACTAATTCATTAAGCATAACTGAGAAAACCCTATTTCACAAGACTAAAGTTTACAGAAAATAGTTTAACCTTTCAAGCATCAACACTACTATTTTAGGACATCCTTTGTTTAATCTGGCCATTCTGTGTTTTCGTAACATAACCAACAATTTAACTTTTCTTGGAGACTGTAAGAATTATTAGTAATTATCACACTAACATTAGCACTTAGGACAAGACACTGTCCCAAAACATTTAAAATTGCTTCTGACAACAGCATCCTTCTTCGTTCATTTCCTTTTTTTTCCCTCCAATAAAAGTGAGAGAGAGGATACAGATACATGACTTCTAAGCCAGTATGACATAATGTACTTCTACAAAATAAGGTGTTCACAAAGGCCCACACAGCATTCTTCAACATACCAACTGGTCGGTCAAAAGCACTAAAATCACAGTCTAATATAAAAGATGAAAACAAAACATTAGATGAGGAGTCAGGTGCTTAGTGTCATCTCTAGCTACAAGTCTGGGTATCTGTAAAATGAAGTCAAATCCAGAACTCCAAATATTCTCACCACTTCCATGATGGCAACTGTTAATCTCTTGGAAGTAATTAGGTAGATTAATAGTTTAAAAAAACATGTTTGAATCTCTAATATTTAAACTGATAAATTATCAGGTTATATTCCAAAATATGAGAAAAGCCACATGCATCAATATGGTCACCACACCACAATAGTGGCGACAATTTAAAAGGTAACTAGAAGCAATCTAAATGTTTAACAAATATTTGCTAAGTAAAATTACAGTACACTTGCTTCATCTATGCAGCCATTAAAAAGTAGCAACCAGAAACACTACTACTTGGGGGAGGGGAAAATTATTTAAATGCTATGATCGTAAGGAGGGTTAAATATAAACAGGACTTCATAAATTCAAGGAAAAAATTATCTTGGAATATTAGGAAGGGAAACAGAGAACTCCCTATAAAGATTAAAGAGTAGCCAAATCAATGAGGTGACTTGAGCATACCCTCAGGAGAACATGTATAAGCTCCATGTCCTGTTCAGCACAATGTCACTAACACCTAGAAGAGTACATGGCACATAGCAGGCATTCAACTATTTATTAAAAGAATAATCTTTCAAACTGTAAGTAAATGATATACAGCCTGCCTTTCTCATTTGTGTAACAAGTTTCTTAGAAATCTGGTTGGCAATGAGACAAGCTAAAAGCTTTGATCAAGGAAGAGATGTGATGCACTCACCTGCAGATCACCATTAAATGAAGACAGTGGTTGCCCAGTAAGTCCACCCCATCCTGCTGAGGCAGAATAAATCATTGAGCTACTGATGTATGCTGTGCTCCTTGCTGGGATTTTCTGTTTCCCTGTTCTGAGAATAAACTAGACCGAAATGTCACCTCTCCTTTGAGAAGAGTTCTATCACTGGGCCTAAAACAACACTATTTCCTTGGCTTTTGTTTTCTGGGAGCAGAGTTCTCTGAAAGGATTCTGATAGTGTGGAGCAGGGGTACTCAAAGGCCTGGGTGGCATTCTTCAAAGCTGGTCCAGGAGAGGACACTGGAAGCAGGAATGGGGCTGTGCACCCTTGGAGTTATGCAAAAGGCAGGCCTGGATGGTCACAGGGATCTTTGGGGGATGACAGAAATGTTCAAAATGTAACAAAAATAATCTAATTGAATTGAGTGAATTTTATGGTATGTAAAACATAACTCAATAAAGCTCCTTAAAAAAAAAATCAAGGGCCTGGCTCTGGAAAACTGAGGTTCAAACACTGGATAGAAACTGACCCTCTGAGACGTTATTACTCTTTGAGATCCAAGACAAAATTTCTAAGTCATTCATCTCTAAGCTTCAACAATTCTCATACACAAATGACATATGAAAAAGAATGAAAGGAATAAAAAAATCATTCTATCACCACGCAATAGTCACAATTTGTTTTTCATATATGTGTCTATATATGTGTGTGTATATATATATAGACACACTTATGAAAAAGAAAAAGAAAAAAATATATATATTTTTTTTTTCGGGAGATGGAGCTTCGCTCTTGTTGCCCAGGGTGGAGTGAAGTGGCGCAATCCTGACTCGTATAATCCTGACTCACTGCAACCTCTGCCTCCCAGGTTCAATCAATTCTCCTGCTTCGGCCTCCAGAGTAGTGGATTACAGGTGCTGGCCACCACACCCAACTAATTTTTTGTATTTTTAGTAAAGACAGGATTTCATCATGTTATCCAGGCTGGTTTCGAACTCCTGACCTCAGGTGATCCACTAACTTCAGCCTCCCAAAGTGCTGGGATTACAGCCGTGAGCCACCATGCCTGACCTAAAAAATAATTTTCAAAAGCTAATAGGCAGTATTAGGAGAAAACCAAGGACTGGTACTATGTGGGTGAGGATGTTCATTACTGCCCAGCACTGCAACAATCATTTCTAAAAAGAAATTATTGTTCCCATTCTTGAGTTTAGGCAAACAAACTGGACCCATCTTTTTCTGAGAGCACAGCAAAAATACGGTCTGTGAAAACAGCCTAAGGCT
Source organism: Theropithecus gelada (assembly GCF_003255815.1). Classification (NCBI taxonomy): domain Eukaryota; kingdom Metazoa; phylum Chordata; class Mammalia; order Primates; family Cercopithecidae; genus Theropithecus; species Theropithecus gelada. The sequence goes on along the minus strand of NC_037683.1, from coordinate 45,804,384 downwards.
CCCCTACTTCCTTTCCCCAGTCCACAATCCCATAAGGTGATAAAAAAGAAGGAAAAGGGAAAAGAAAACAGATACAACTAAAGAAATCCTCTTTCCATTACACACACAATGCAGAAATAAAGGGTAGGAAAAATAAGAGTGAGATATTTTAAATAAACTTTTATTTCCTTCCCTTCCAAAATCTAGATTTGCCTACACAAAGATTTTTCTCCCCTCAAAAAAGTCTAAAATTGTTTTACTTAGGTTGGTTACCGCAAAGAATTACACAGCAGTGAAAAATATCTACACCACAAAAGTCCAAACCAATGAAAAATTTTATACACACACTCTCCCCTCTCCCTCTCTCCAAACACACGCACACACATATAATTACTTACATAATAACTGTGGGTTTTACAACAGTTGGAAAAAAGAGGTATGACCGAGTTATGATTTTATTAAATAACAATCATAATTCAAATATTTATTGCTTGCCTGCCATATGCTGGATGCTGTGACTACAAAATGGGAAAATGAAACAGTCCTTACCCTTAGAGCCACTCAGTCTAGTGAGGGACAATTAATAACAGAACTCCAAGAGGATGATAGGTAAGAGGTAAAAAGTTCAGATCCTTAAAAAAGGGAAAGATCTAAGGCAGGCAGGCTCCATGGCAAACACCTGTAGTCCTAGTTACTCAGGAGGCCAAGAAAGGAGGATCACCTGGGCCCAGAAGTGCGCGTCCACAATGGACAACACAGCAAAACCTGTTTCTGGAAAAACTAAAATTAAAAAATAAATAAATAAATGAAAAGATGTTAGAATTGGGAAAAGAGACTGTGTACATGACCCCTCTTCTTCATCTGTGTATTCTAAATTTGTCTCATTAATTTACTATATAGAGTTCAAGTATTAATGCTTTATCTCCTGTAGATAACGTCGTATTAGATAACGTTTGCTGATGAACTAGACAAGAACTATACTGTTCAAATCCATGTTTACAATCTGTTCGCTCTTTATAGAGAAAAGGCTGTGAGTTAAATAGAGCAAAATGGAAGTGAAAACTGTCTGACATGTTTTCTTAGCAGGAAAACAAAAACGAAACAAATAAGTAGACCCCGACGCAATGCAACAATCAAGACTAATTAACAACTACCTTTCCAGCAAGATGAATTACAAAATGGTGGTGGCCTAAACCAAACTAGAGGTGGTACAGAGAAATAGGTGGAATAAACTAGACGACACAATCTTGACCAATAATCTTTCCATATTGATCAAGTACCTAATCACTTCAGAAACTTTTATAAGAACTTCTCACCCATACTTTCCACTCACAGCCTCAAAAAAAGAAAGTGAGCACAAACAGAAACAGCCTAGGAATGTAACATGAATTAACTAAAAGCCTCATCCAATGCTGTTGGCAGACAACATATCTACACTATACATTATGAGCTAACAGATTCAGTTATGTCTGACTATGCCATCTTGTTTACTCTTTATCAAAAATTAGGTTATTTTAGTAAAGAAAATTCTCAATACTGACCCAGGGTAATACCTGACAATTTAACTATAAAAACAGGATGGGCATATAAAGCCCAACAAGTATGGAAATACGAACTACCTTCTAAAATCACAGACGAAGTCAGAGGTGGAAAACCCACAGATTATATATAAGTCCAACTTTTTTTATATTTTACAGATGAGAGCCTGAGGTGCACATGACCAGTCTGTCGCAGAACTTATTCCTATAGGATCTAAGGCCTTCAAATCTCTTAGAAATAAGTCTCACAGATACATTATAAAAACCAACTTAAAACTGAACGAACAATGTATGATTAGTACGTTTGCAAAAGGTGAAATATACCAGTACATGTCTAAACTCCAGAGAAAGGGGACACAATTCCCAGGTAAACTTCCAGTCAGAAATTTCTTTTTTTTATTCCAAGTGTGTCCCAGCTTCCCACACCTGATGACATCTATAGGCATTTGGTTTCGTATGTCACCTCTACAAAAGTTCTATTTCTTCCATTCCACGGTGTTCCCTGAAGATAGGAACAATTTTACTTTTATTCCAACTGTCCCTATAAAAGGGAATTTTTTTGAAAGCCTACATACAAGGGTTGCTTGCTATTGAAAGAAATTTATGGTAAATGTTCAAGTATAACAGCACTCGCAATCAAGGCTAAATAGGATACAGCAGATGTGCAACTCTAAGGTAACAACTGTATTATGAGCTTTGAATATATTTGAGTTTTCATATATTAAGTCCACCTCTTAAGAAAAAAGAAATGGCAAGTCATACGACGGTGGCGATAATTACATGTGTGTGTTTCTACTTTCGGTAGAAAAATTAGCATACTCAACTTTTACTGAATAATAGCATACATCATTTTTGCAACACAAAGAAAAATACTGTACCTTACAAGCCATACAAACGTAAACGAAAACTTTTTTTTTTTTTTTTGGACCTCAATAACCTGAAATACTCCCGTTTCAAAAACCAACCTCTCTCACGCTTCAGCCCTGAAAGAACTTTCATCCCCTAAGAACAAAACGCAGCCTGTCCAGAAACCCACGGAAGTAGATGGACGCCAGAAACGACCCTTTCGACCGGGTTCCGCGTTCTCCTGGGTGACATCATTTCACCTGCGTCTCGACAAAAAGGGAGGGAGCGAGGGAGCGAGGAAGCGAGACAGCGAGACCATCTGCCGGGCAGCGGGCCGGCGGCTCCCCGAGCTGAGACCGCGCCTCCTCGCCGCCGCGGGAACAAAGAGCGCCGGCCGGCCGGGCCAAACCTTAGCCCAAGACTCGGGTGCGGCCCCTCAGGCTCCCAACGGCCCGCGGCCCGTCCCGCCCTCGCGCTGCAGCCAACGGCCGCGGCGGCCAATACCTGCGAGGGGAGGCTCCGCCCTGCAGGGCAGCTCCCGCGGCTCCTCGCTGGGCCGCCGCCTCCTATTGTGCCTGCTCGCCCAGCCCGCGGCCAGCTCGCCAGATCCGCCGTCCGCGGGCCTCCTCACCCCCGGAACCCCGGCTCCAACTGAGGCGCTGTCACTGCGCTTCCTTCTTCCCGGCACCATCACACGGGCCGCGCCAAGAAACGACGGCTGCACGCCCAGAGATGACAGAGTCGCCTAACGCCTCGGAGGCTCCATTCTCTCCGCCCCCGCGCCCCAACCTCGGCCCCGTCCCGCAACACCGCACTAGGGGCCCGGCCCCGCCCCGCCGCACCCCGCTTCGGCGATCACAGACCCGGGCTCGCTGCGCGCCGGCGCACTGGCCTCCGCTGCGCGCGCAGGCGACGCCCCTCGCCGCTAGGCCGCGAGACGCGCGGCCCTCCCACTTCTTGGGTACGGGTCGCCAGTCCCACCCCGTGCCCTCGCCAGCACAAACCTAGCGAGCCCAGCGCGCCAGACCGCCGGAACTCTCCTCCCCTTTCCCCTAGGCTCCGCACCGCGCTCCGAGCCCCCTTTGTTTCCACCCCACGGGGGAAAGGGGCGGGGCGGGGCGGGGCGGGGCTGCGCGCGGCCCGGCGCACGACTCGGAGTAGTTCCGGCAACAGAGCTGGGCGCGCAGCACCACTGCGCAGCCCCGCCCCAGCCCGCCCCCCGCCGCCTTGCGGACGGCAGGGCCCTGTTCCAATTCGTATAAATCTTCTCTTCGTAAATTGTTGCTACTGTTCTGTGCCTCCTACCTACAAAACTCCGCAATCAAACAGTAACTAACCTCACGTAGTTCTTACAGCATAAATGCATTCACGTGGCCCAAAAAGTAGGAATTTTTATTGCAGTACACAAAGGTGTCTCTCAGTGGAGCAAGCAAACAGGTTCGAACCGAACTTGTCTGAGGCTTCAAGTGTGACTGACAGTTGTTCAGACGTCGCTTGGAGAGGGGAAATAAGGACAAAGATTGAAGCCGGCTTGGCTCCTGTCCTGATAATCACGATACAAGAAAGGAAATAAAAATTTCCACAAAAGCACAATCCATACCAGGAAAAAATAGTAAAGTGGTATCACAGTTAAGGAGAGAGGGCAGTCAACAGAACAACATGGAAGGGGTGGGCTTTTTAAAGCAGATACAAATTAGATGTTTTCCACAAGGATGGTGATCATATTTTAGGGTGGTAGAGTAAAATTATTAAGGACCAGTCAACAGAAAACTCGGGTTCTGAGGTTCTAGTTCTTTTGGCATTATTTAAACCAGTCTCTTTCCCTCTCTGGGCCTCAGCTGCATCCAGTAGAAAATGGGGGAAATCAGACTAAATGTTGTTTCAGGACCTTCTGAACCTTGGACATTCTGTTTATGAACAACACTATACGATAATTATTTGTGTACACTTGTCTCCTATTATCAGACTGAGCACCCAGACTCTTGGAACTGTGTAAACCCAAGGCCCAATCCTAGTGCCACAAACACAAGAGTAGGTGTTTAGCAACTGCTGAATCAAAGTTCCAGCAATAACATCACAGGTTTTGGAATTCCAGGACAAAGAGAAGCTGGAAAGAGGTATTAAGCCCCTATGAACATATCCACCCCAAACCCATACTCGAATTATGTAACCCAGTTAACCAGCTGGCTCTCTCCCGAAGCAGCCAGTTTGGAGATGATCACATCTAAACTTGTTTTTTTTTTTCTTTTTTTCTTTTTTTTCACTTCAAGGTAAAGTGCCAACCATATCTTTAAGTATATCCAATTTATCCTATTTCTATCCTCTGTATCCCTCACAAATTGCAATCTACTGTGAATTCGCCTTGCATTACAGATCTTCCACCAGAATCTAAGCTTAAAAAAAAAGAAAAAAAAGAAAAAAAAATTCCCTACATAACGCAGACCACCCTGAAGTAGCTTCCTCCAAGCTTGGATAGGACTATGTGAAGAGAGGGGAAAGGGGAGAAGAACATCAGGGAAGGAAAGGGAAATTACATTCGGGAGCTATCTAATTATAAGAGGCAGATTCCTCAAGTGCTGAACTCAGCAGCAAAAATCTATTACAGTCCTCCAACATTCCTCACCTATAAGCTTCAGCAAATCAAGCTTTCTGAAACCTCTCAAATGATTACCATCTTCAACAATGCTGTCACAACCCCAGATTGGATAGTTTTAAATGTGTACCACAATTTGTTCTTTTTTTTTTTTTTTGAGACAGGGTGCTCTGTCGACCAGGCTGGAGTGCAATGGCTGGATCACATCTCACTGTGGTCTCAAACTCCTGGGCTCAGGCAATCCAGGCTAAATTTTTGATTTTCGGTAGAGACAGGTCTCACTATGTTGCCCAGGCTGGTCTCTTAACTCCTGAGTTCAAGCAATCCTCCCATATTGGCCTCCCAAAATGCTGGGATTATAGGTGTGAACTACGATGCACAGCCTCTAATTTATTTATTAACCAGAAAATCATAAGCCATGCAAGTAAACACCCAAAGAGTAGGCAGGCTTTTAAGGTGGTGGGCCACCTTTGACAACCTAATGTGGCAGGGGTTAAAGTTATACCAGAGCAGTCACTTAACTACAGGCCAGCTAAAATTTTATTTGGTGTCTGTCCGCAAAGGTGGAAAGTCCCATTGTAGAACTAAGAAAACTTTCTGCAATGACAAAAATATTCTACATCTGCCCCATTGAAAAGGCTGCCACTAATTAGTGACATGTGGCTACTAGGCACTTGAAGTGTGGCTAGTCCAATTAATGAATTGTCCAGGATCAGTTTTAAAAGCCACACAGGGGTAAGGGACAGTACAGCATTTGTAAGAAAAGATGCTTTTGGCAAGAGCTTTTTGAGAATTCTGACTCTGAGGCTGCCCTTTAAAAAACTGGTTTTCTTGACAAAAGTGAAAATTGTGAATGACTACTGTTATTCCAGAGGTACCCAAGTCATTTGAGTCCCTTCAATTTTAAAATAAAAATATATCAAAACACTGCTTACTGAACAGGAAAATGCTGAAGTTCCTTCAGATGGTTCTGGTAGCTATTCAATGAGATCGTTTACTCTGGTGTTCTCCCATTCTAATACATGGGAATAACAGCAGCCACTATTCAAAAACTGCATAGAATTTTAGAACCGATCACCAGTGAACAAATTCAGCCTATTCTTCAATGCCAAATCTCACCCACTTTTCACCTTGTAAAGAATGTGACTCTGCAAATTCTCTTTTATACCATCATGTTTCTCTCTTTGTTGGATTATTTCTAACAGAACACACAAACACACCATTAATTTTTCCCATCTTTAAATCTTTATAGTTAATGGTTTCAGGTTTGTGCTTCTAGTTGCTGTTATTATCCAGTTTAAGAAATATTTCCCTACACTTGGGTCATAAAGACATTTGCCTATATTATTTCCTTAGAATTTTTATTATTTTCTCTTTTCCATTTAGATCTACACATCACCTGGAATTGATTTTTGGTGTTGGTGAGGTGGGAATCAAGTGCTCCCTTCCCCATACGGACATCTACTTGACACAGCATCATATACTGAAAAAGACTTGCTAACTGCTCCTTTGTTTAAAAAACTGGCCACATATGCATGAGTTTGTTTCTGGGTTCAGTAGTCTGTTGCACTGTTCTCTTTATCCCTGTGCTGATCCACACCATCGTCATTACTGCAGCTCTATAAGACTTCCTTTCATCTGTTACAGCAGGTTGTCCTTCAGAGTGTCTACGTTATCTCTCGCCTTTTGAATTTCCATAGGAATTTAGAATCAAATTATTTCAAAAGAAGGAAAGAAAAAAAGACAAGGAAAAAGATGAAATTGCTGGGATTTTCTTGGGGCTGCATTAGATCTAGAAATGAGTTAAGGAATACTGGAAGATTCAATATTGTAAAGATAGCAATCTATAAGCTATTTACTTGAGTCTTTAATTCTTTCAATAATGCTTCATAGTTTTCTGTCAAGGTCTTGCACATTTTAGTTCTTAGGTTTATTCTAGGTTTTTAATATAATTCAATTATTAATTCTAATAGTTTATCTCAGTTCTTTTGAGTTTTCTATACACACAATTCTGTTTACATCCTTGTCTACTTAGCAGAAAATCCTGGCTGTTATATTTCTTTCTTTCCAACATATACTCATTTTCTTGTCTTAGTGCACTGGCAAGGACCTCTAGTACAGTGCTAACCAGACAGCTTTAGTTTATCCCAAACCTCAAATGAAAAACTGTTGATATTTAATACTTAAGTATGGTGTTTGTATTTTTTTTTTTAAAGACCCCTTTAGAAAATTAAAGGAATTCTCTATTTCTAATTTGTTAAAAATTTATACATGGGCCGGGTGCAGTGGCTCACATGTGCAATCCCAGCACTCTAGGAGGTCGAGGTAGGCAGATCGCCTGATGTCAGGAGGCCAGCCTGGCCAACATGGTGAAGCCCTATCTCTACTAAAACTACAAAAAATTAGCCAGGCATGGTGGCACGTGCCTGTACTCCTAGCTACTCGGAAGGCTGAGGCAGGAGAATTGCTTGAACCCAGGAGGCAGAGGTTGCAGTGAGCTGAAATCGTGCCTTTGCACTCCAGCCTAAGCAACAGAGAGAGACACTGTCTCTTCAAAAAAAAAAAAAGAAAAAAAAATCATCAATGGATGTTTGATTTTTGGAAAAACTTCTGTATCTACAAGTTAATCATGTGATTTTTCTGTTAATATGTGAATTTGATTGGCTTGGGGGTGTTCAACCAAATTCACATTCCTAATCAGCCCATTTTAGGCTTACTGTATTGCTCTAAATGGTTGATTTGGTTTGTTTAGAATTTTTGCTTCTGTGTTTTGAGTGACATTACCTGTAATTTTCCATTTTTGTAATGTCCCTGTCAAGTTTTGTTACAAAGACTTATGCTAGCTTCAGAAAATGAATCAGGGAGTACTGGCTTGCTTTCTATTCTCTAGAAGTGTTTCTTTAAGACTGGTGTTATGCCTTTAAATGTTTAGGAAAATTTGCTGGTTGGCTAACTGGACTTGGAGTTAAATTTCCTTAGATATCCTGTTTTTTCTTTGTTTCTAACTAAGGCAAAACAACTGTAATCTTAGGAGAGATATATATATATACACATATATATATATGAATGAAAGATCTCATTCTGAAATTCACTATCTGCTTCTAGAAAACCATTTCCCAATCTTGTGAATTTGAAGGGTACTGCTGCTACAAATACATTTTAAAACACATTACATAAACAATAATCATAAACGAATTTAAATACGTGCTAGTTAATAGTCTGTCAAATGGTAAATATACAGTTCATTTTTGTGACCAGTTTTGCATTTCTAGACATTAAGGAATATCTAAATAATGGTTATCTGAAGGATCTTTTTACAAAAAAGGTGACTGTGGGTTACAGGCTATCCTCCTTATCCCTCTACATACTTGTATCGTAACACCTTATAGCATTTATCAAATATCCATTTCCTCCTATTAAACTGTAAGCTCCTCAAGTCTCAGTTCTGGTTTGTTTGTATATCCCTGACACCAATGTTGGGGGGCAGAATGGATGACGGAAAATGCACAAAAATGGAAAGAGGACCATCTCCTATTTTAAGGCATTGAAAGGGATGATTCAACAGCTACAGATAAAGAACCACTTGTCCAAATGCTGAAGAACCATTCACACGGAAGGAAATGTCAAAGGAGGTGCTGGGTAAAGAATGGCTTACCTGCTGGAAGTTCTGGACCTCTGCTAATGAGAAGGCAGTTTCCCATTGGTTAACACCGTCAGTACCGTTCTGCCATCACATCCACATCCAAGTATTCCGACTATAATCTCACTCCAACCTCAATCTCTATTGCCGTTAGTGGCCTCTCCTGTGTGTTCTAAAATAGCATTAACTATTCTGCCTTCCAACTTTGTATTTACTTGACACTTCTGCCCAATAAATAGTAAACTTCTTGAAGCCAAGGACTAAGTCTCACTAAATCTGGCAAGGGGTTAGCACATGCCAAGTGCTTAATAAATAGTTCAATTAATGATATGTAAATACTTCACAGCAGTGGTTGATTCTACGTTTCTCGCTAGGTAAATTCCCAAGAAGAAATGAAGCACAGGAACAACAGAAAGTGGGCAGTGAAAAGAGAGGAAAAGGGATGCAAAAAAAATAAATTTCAAAATTTTCCCTGAAACTAGCTTTGCTGTCATCCCTAAGTTTCCTTTCTTCCTCTAAAACCAGCTAAAAGGACTGAATAACATAAAGCTGCACTGGGCCAGGCGTGGTGGCTCACACCTGTAATCCCAGCACTTTGGGAGGCTGAGGTGGGCAGATCACTTGAGCTCAGGAGTTTGAGATTAGCCTGGGCAACATGATGAAACCCCGTCTCTACCAAAAATACAAAAAAAAAAAAAAAAAAAAGATAAAGATAAACTGAGGGAAAAGGCATATTGGCTGAACAGCATTTAGGCTACGCAGTATCTACACGCATGCTACAACTTGATCTACTACTGCAAAACAATCAGCATAAGCAGTTTCACCCAGAAATGTTAACGCCTATCAAAGCAGAAAAAGTTAATTATCAGCAGCTGCCGGCTATAGCAGCTAGAGACCAGAAGAGGGCAGCAAAGGCTCACCCAAATCCAAGTCCACTGAAAGCCTCCCGTATTATATAGCCACTTACCCAGCTTTGGGGTGAAGAGTTAGTCAGATGGCTGTTCCCACAGTGCAGGTGAGAGATGACTTGGAATGAGCCATGGTAGCTGGGATGACAGAGGGAAAGCTCATGGTAGTGAAGGTGTGAAGGGGCTAAAGCAGGTGGACAGTGAAAAGGCATCAGCCAAGAAGGAGTTCAAATGAAGAAACCTAAGTGCCTAGGACAGCCAAGTCAGAAACAGAAAAAGAGAGACCCATACCAATCAGAAGCAGAGAGCCAAGGGCACAAATAAAACATGCACTGCACATTCAACCTCTAGAACAGGGGAAACAGGCAGGAGCTGACCCTGAGGCAAGAGGCCTCTATTATATTGCCTGCTGTAACCTAGAGTCTTTGAAGCCATGTTCTTGCTCATTCCGTTCTGGAGAAGACAGCACCTTGGGTTCGACTGTAGTTGCTCCAGCAGCTTCATCTCAGGGGCAATCATATTCTGGTACTACAGTTTTTACCAAATCCAATGGAGACTCAGAGCACAAAAAAAAGTTAGCCATGTACAGATCTAGGTTATTCTTTTCAACAAAACCAATTCTTTCTTTGTAAGGGAGGAACCATCTCTGTATTTTTTTTTAATCCTGTATTACATTTAGGTTGTTCTCAGTGTTTCGCTATTACAAAGGTATTATTAATATTCATACATATAGTTTGGCATGCATTTGAAAATATATCCATAAAAGTACATTTCTAGAAGTAAAATTGCTGGTTCAAACAGTATGTGATTTTTCTTAAAATTTCAAGATATATTGCTACACTGCCTCCTAAAAAGCAGCATCAATTTTTTGAAACCTGTCACCCAGGTTGGGGTGCAGTATCATGATCACAGCTCACTGCAGCTTTGAACTCCTAGGGCTCAAGTGATCCTCCCGCCTCAGTGCTGAGTAGCTGGGACTACAGGCATACGCCACCACAACAGGCTAATACTTTTTTTTTTTTTTTTTTTTTGTAGAGACAGGGTTTTGCCACATTGCCAAGGCTGGCAATTTTTATTCAAAGCAAAGCTAACTGATCACAGTTTGGAGTTGACCCTGGAGGGGAATCAGTAGTTTTCAGGGTACTCCCTGAGGAAAGATAGGCTGGTCCTATGGACAGCAGTAAGCCAAGCCTCAGAGAATAGAGAAGCCCTGAGGCAGAACTTGGACCAGTATACTTTGAGTGAAGCCATATTTCATATGCAGTTTTAAGTTCTCTTTGTTCTAATGCCCTTCTGTTAAATCCTTTATTAAATATTAATAGCCTAGGAACCAGGCCCAAACTATAGTCTTATTAAATACTATAGCCTAGGAGCTGGGCCTAAACTTAAGCCAAAGTGACACCAGTGAGAACACCTTAGGGAAGCCGGTGACCCAATGGGCCATGGGTCAAAGGACTGGCTGGAAGGACAAGTAGCTTACCTAGGAAGTCCCAGAAATACCTGGAGAGGAAAGCCAGACAAACTGTTCAACTGAAGTTAAGAAGAGCAAGGGCTCAAATCATTAAGAATTGGGCATTAATGGAAAATGTGATCCCAAAAGTCAGTGAAATGAGGACTTAAATGGGTTATACTTAAAAAAGTGCTTCAAGAAAATTAATGATGTTATGCACATGGCTGGGTGTGGTGGTTCACCCCTGTAATCCCAGCACTTTGGGTAGCGGAGGGGAGCGGATCACTTGAGGTCAGTAGTTCGAGGCCAGCCTGGCCAGCATGGCAAAACCTTGTCTCTAGTGAAAATACAAAAAGTAGCCGGGTATGGTGGTGAATGCTGGTAATCCCAGCTGCTTTGGAGGCTGTTGAGAAAGAAAGAGAGAGAGAGAGAGAGAGGAGAGAGAGAAGGAAGGAAGGAAGGAAGGAAGGCCGGCCGGCAGGCAATAGAAGCACAGACAACTAGCTACTTTACTTTTGGGAAGGACAATGAGGAGAAATCGCTGAAAAATGGGAATCAGAGTCTTAAGAAGTCTGAGATGCAAGAAACAATAGAACGTGGCAGACCAGACTGCCTGAACGTCTTACTATTTCCATTATGTTCAATGAGGAACACTTTCCTCCAGGGAATTCTGGTGGAGCTCAATTACCTGTACAGTCAATAACTTGCTCTAGATGACACACACCCTGCTATAGACATCTAACATTTTGCATTCATGAAATGTGACCAGCTCACTAAAACTGCCAGTGTTTCCACTGATGATAGTTTTAGGATCCTGCCTAACACGACTGGTTTTGCACAGACGTATGTGATACACGGCACATCTCCACAAACCCTGTATCCTCCTGCCCATGCCACATTCTGTAGGCCTTCCAGACTTTAAGGAAAAGAAGGAAATATATGGGCAGATTTCTAATTTGTACTACAAAACAAATCATAACATTAAATAAATCCCTTAAGGCAGTACAACTCTTTGTAGAGTAAATATAAAATTTAAGCTTCCATAGGAAGCTTATTTCTTCCCCTGGCTTGCTTGTTCCTGTTGCAATAGTGTCTTGTAAATAAAACAAAATAGACTTAAGAGATGATGACATTTTAAAGACCAACAAAATAATCTCCAATAACAACAACCTCAAAATACCTATCATTACATGGTATCTCTAATCAGATATTTCACAACAAAGCAAAGTGAGAATCTACTGAAAACACAGTGGGCCACATAATCATATACTAAATAAATTCCAGGTAGATAAGAAAGGATAATGTAAAATTAATAAAACTTTTAGAAAATACGGTAAGTATCTGAATGGAGACAGATTTCCTAAACCTAAAGGCAATGAAACCCTACAAAAGAACATACCAATAGATTTGTTCCTCAAATTATTTTATTTATTTACTTTTTTTGAGACGGAGTCTCGCTCTGTCGCCCAGGCTGGAGTGCAATGGCATGATCTCGGTTCACTGCAACCTCTGCCTCCTGGGTTCAAGCAATTCTCCTGCCTCAGCCTCCTGTGCAGCTGGGATTACAGGTGCCCACCACCACACCTGGCTATGTACTATGAGAAGCCATGCCACTAGGAACAAAGGGAAAGCTATGAAACCTGCTGGCAGATCTACAACACAGAAATGGCTGGCAAGATCAACTTCTTGATGCAAAAGAATAAGGCAGAACTGAGGCAAGAATGCTGAGGCCTGTGGATAAGACATCCAGTATGAAAATACCCAACCAGTTTTTGTCTCTATCTCTTTTCTTTCAACAACCCTATTTTCTATTACTATTCCCTACAATAATCAATCACGTTACCAAGAAGGCCTCCACATATAGAAACAATCCTATTAGTTGGCAGTGGACCCTCTCTTTTATTAAGTGAAGGAAGAAACGGAGTCTGAAATTAGTCTAGGAGTAGAATGGTGTTTCCCAGGGGATGGAGGAGGCGGCAATGAGGAGTTACTGTTTAATGGGTAGAGTTTCAGTTTAGGAAGATGAAAAAGTTCTGGAGATGGAGAGTGGTGGTGGCTGCCCAAAAGGTAAATGTACTGTATGTACTTAATGCTACTGCACTGTACACTTAAATGGTTAAGATGGTACATTTTATGTTATGTGTACTTTATTACAGTAAAAAAAAATGTAACTTATGTAATAGGTAAAAATACATGTAAAATCATGTCTAATAAGGGGTTAATATCCAGAATCTATAACTCCCAGAACTGAAGAGCAAAAAAAAAAAAAACCTGATTTAAAAATGGCAAAGGGAAGTATAAATCAACACCACCATCTCACACTCACTAGAATAGTTACTATAAAATAAAAAATAAATAAAAACCAGAAAATAACAAGTGTTGACGAGGATTTGGAGAAACTGGAATCTCTCTGCACTGTTGCTGGGAATATAAAATGGTACAGCTGCTATGAAAAACAGTATGGCAGTTCCTTACAAAATAAAAAACTGAATTACCATATGATCTAGCAATTCCACTTCTGGGTATATACCAAAAAGAACTGAAAGCAGGGTCTTTGAAGAGATACTTGTCCGCCCATGTTCATAGCAACATTATTCACAATAGCCAAAAGGTAGAAGCAACTCCAAGTATTTATCAATGGATGAATAAACAAAAGGTGATGTATATTACAATGAAATTTTTTTTTTCTTGAGATGGTATCTTGCACCATCACCCAGGCTGGAGTGCAGTGGCGCGATCTTGGATCACTACAACCTCTGCCTCCCAGCTTCAAGTGATCCTCCTGCCTCAGCCTCCTAAGTAGCTGGGACTACAGGCACCTGCCACCACACCAGACTAACTTTTCTATTTTTTTTTAGTAGAGACAGGGTTTCACCATGTTGGCCAGGCCGGTCTCAAACTCCTGACTTCAAGTGAACTACCTCGGCCTCCCAAAGTGCTGGGATTATAGGCATGAACCACCACGTTCAGCCTTACAAAAGAGTATTATTCAGCCTTATAAAGAAAGGAAATTGTGGCATATGCTACAACATGGATAAACCTTGAGGACCTGCTAACTGAAATAAGCCAGTTACAAAAAGACAAATAATGTATGATTCTACTTGTATGAGGTACATACAGCAGCCAAATTCAGAGACACAGAAAGTAGAAAGGTGGTCTTTTAAAAACATATTATGCCACTCCTTTGCATAAAACCCTCCAGTGGCTTCTCGAAAAAGCAGAATAAAATCTAGACCACTTTCCCTGGCTTACAAAGAACTACATGGGCTGGCCCATGCTCACCTCCCCAACCTCATCTCATATCATTCCCACTCCGCATCCACCGTGCTTGCAAATATCAGCCTTTTGTTTCCCTCATCTTTCCGGCTTTAGGGATTTTGCACTAGCTGTATTATTTCCCTGAAATGTTCTTTCCATGACCCTGATTTTCACCTGAATTGTTAGTTGAAGGTCATCTTCAGCACCTAATAGAGAGCAGCTAACTACCCAATTACTTGCACAACATAAATCTTGAAATGATCATGTGATATGGTTTGGATATTTGTCCCCTACAAATCTCATGTTGTATTGTAATCCCCAATGTTGGAGATGGGACTTCGTGGGAGGTATCTGAATCTTGCGGGTGGATCACTAATGAATGGCTTAGCACCATCCGCTTGGTGAAGAGCGAGTTCTCGCTTTGGTACTCCATGAAAGACCTGGTTGTTTAGAAGAGCATGGCACTGGCTGGGTTCAGTGGCTCATGCCTGTAATCCCAGCACTTTGGGAGGCCAAAGTGGGTGAATCACCTGAGGTAAGGAGTTTGAGACCAGCCTGACCAACATGGTGAAACCCCATCTCTGTTAAAAATACAAAAATTAGGGTCAGGTGCGGTGGCTCACACCTGTAATCTCAGCGCTTTGGGAGGCCAAGGCGGGTGGATCACCTGAGGTCGGGAGTTTGAGACCAGCCTGACCAACATGGTGAAACCCCATCTCTACTAAAAATACCAAATTAGCCGGGCGTGGTGGCACATGCCTATAGTCCCAGCTATTAGGGAGGCTGAGGCAGGAGAATCGCTTGAATCCAGGAGGCAGAGGTTGCAGTGAGCCGAGATCAAGCCATTGCACTCCAGCCTGGACAACAAGAGCAAAAGTCCATCGCAAAAAAAAAAAAAAAAAAAAAAAAGCTGGACATTGTGGCAGGTGCCTGTAATCCCAGCTATTAGGCAGGCTGAGGCAGGGGACTCACTTGAACCTGGGGGACGAAGGTTGCAGTGAGCCGAGAATGCGCCATTGCACTCCAGCCTGGGCAACAGAGCAAGGCTCCATCTCAATTTAAAAAAAAAAAAAAGCTTGGCATCTTCCCACAACTCTCTCTTTCCCTCTTCCTGAGGCCTCACCAGAAACCGATGCAGCACCATGCTTTGTGTAAAGTCTGCAGAACTGCAAGCCAATTAAACTTTTCTTTTTTTTTTTTTTTTTTTTTTTTTTTGTGAGACGGAGTCTCGCTCTGTCGCCCGGGCTGGAGTGCAGTGGTTCCCCACCTCAGGTATTTCTTTATAGCAACACAAGAACAGACTAACATAATCATGCTCAGTGAGAGAAGCCAGACACAAAAGGCTACATTTTGAGATCCTATTTTATGAAATGTACAGAATAGGCAAATTCACATACAGAAATATCAGTGGTTGCTGGGAGCAGGAGGCAAGAAATGTGAAGCATGGGATATGTTTCTGTTTGTGTCACCTATGATTTCTTTCAGCAGTGTTTTCTAGTTTTCCTTGTAGAGGTCTTTCAGCTCTTAGGTCTATTCCTAATTTTTTTTTTTTTTTTGCAGCTTTTGTAAAAGCAGTTGAGTTCTTGATTTGATTCTCACTTGGTCACTGTTGGTGTATAGTTCAGGTTCCTTGTTTCTTTGTTGACTTTCTGTCTTGATGACCTGTCTAGTGCTATCAGTGGAGTACTAAAGTCCCCCACTATTATTGTGCTGCTCTTTATCTCATTTCACAGGTCTAGTAGCAATTGTTTTGTAAATTTGGGAGCTCCAGTGTTAAATGCAAATATATTTAGGATTATGATATTTTCCTGTTGGACTAATCCTTTTATCATTATATAATGTCCCTCCTTGTCTTTGTTAACTGTTGTTGCTTTAAAGTCTGTTTTGTCTGATATAAGGATAGCTACTCCTGTTCCGTTTTCATGTCCATTTGCATGGAATATCTTTTTTCACTCCTTTACCTTAAGTTTATATGAGTCCTTATGTGTTAGGTGAGTCTCTTGAAGACAGCAGATACTTGGTGAATTCTTTTTTTTTTTGAGACGGAGTCTTGCTCTGTCGCCCAGGCTGGAGTGCAGTGGCCAGATCTCAGCTCACTGCAAGCTCCGCCTCCCGGGTTCATGCCATTCTCCTGCCTCAGCCTCCCGAGTAGCTGGGACTACAGGCGCCCGCCACCTCGCCCGGCTAGTTTTTTGTATATTTTTTAGTAGAGATGGGGTTTCACCGTGTTAGCCAGGATGGTCTTGATCTCCTGACCTCATGATCCGCCCATCTCGGCCTCCCAAAGTGCTGGGATTACAGGCTTGAGCCACCGCGCCCGGCCACTTGGTGAATTCTTACCCATTCTGCCACTCTGTATTCTTTGCAGAGCATTTAGGCCATTTACGTTCAATGTTAGTATTGAGATGTGAGCTACTAATCTATTCATCATTTTCGCTGTTGCCTGAATATCTTGTTATTTTTTTTCCTTGTGTTATTGTTTTATAGGCCCTGTGAGATTTATGCTTTAAGGAGGTTCTATTTTGGTGTACTTTGAAGTTTTGTTTCAAGATTTAGAACTCCTGCCAGGCATGGTGGCTCGCCCCTGTAATCCCAGCACTTTGGGAGGCCGAGGTGGGTGGATCACCTGAGATTGGGAGTTCAAGACCAGCCTGACCAACATGGAGAAACCCTGTCTCTACTAAAAATACAAAAAATTTGCTGGGCGTGGTGGCGCATGCCTGTAATTCCAGATACTTGGGAGGCTGAGGCAGGAGAATCACTAGAACCTAGTAGGTGGAGGTTGCGGTGAGCCGGGATTGCACCATTGCACTCCAGCCTGGGCAACAAGAGTGAAACTCTGTCTCAAAAAAAAAAAAAAAAAAAGATTTAGAACTCCTTTTAGCAGTTCTTGTAGTGCTGGCTTGGTGGTGTCAAATTCTCTCAGCATTTGTTTGTCTGAATAAGACTTTACCTTTCCTTCATTTATGAAGCTTAGTTTCACTGGATACAAAATTCGTGGCTGATAATTGTTTTGTTTAAGGAGGCTAAACATAGGACCCCAATCCCTTCTATCTTGCAGGGTTTCTGCTGAAAAATGTGCTGTTAATCTGACAGGTTTTCCTTTATAGGTTATCTGATGCTTTTCCCTAATAGTTCTTAAGGTTCTTTTCTTCATCTTTTAGTTAGCCTGATGACTGTGTGCCTAGGTGATAATCTTTTTGCAATGAATTTCTCAGGAGTTATTTGAACTTCTCGTATTTGGATGTATAGATCTCTAGCAAGGCCAGGGAAGTTTTCCTCAATCGTTCCCTCAAATAAGTTTTCCAAACTTTTAGATTTCCCTTCTTCCTCAGCAACACCAATTATTCTTAGGCTTCATCGTTTAACATAACCTCAAACTTCTTGGAGGCTTTATTCAGTTTATTCATTTTTGTCACACTGGGTTAATTAAAAAGGCCTATCTTTGACCCCTCAAGTTCTTTCTTCTACTTGTTCAATTCTATTGAAATTTTCCAGTGTATTTTGCATTTCTCTAAGTGTGTCTTTCATTTCCTGAAGTTGTGATTGTATTTTATTGATTCTATTTCTCTAGAGATTTTTTGGTCCATACCTTTTTTTTTTTTTTTTTTTTTTAAATGTCAGAGGAAATGTCTGGGGGTAAATGGCTGTTGTTCAGATTCTTTTGTCCCATGGGGTGATCCCTTGACATGGTGCTCTCCTCCTTCCCCTAGGGATGAGGTTCCTGAGAGCCAGACTACAGTGATTGTTACTGCTCTTCTGCATCTAGCCATCTAGTGGAGCTACCTGGGTCCACACTGGTAATGGGGAGTGTCTCCAAAGAGTCCTGTAATGTGATCAGTATCCAGGTCTCTCAGCTTTACCATCAGTATCTGCTCTGGTGGAGGTAGCAGGGGAATGAAGTGGACTCTGTGAGGGTCCTTGGTAGTTTTGTTTAGTGCAGGGACTGGTTTTCTCAAATGCTGGTTGCACTGGCAGTGAAGCTGTAACGTGGACAGACTCAGAACCTCTGGTTAGCTAGGATGTTACAGGCAGTAGAATTTGCTATTATTTTCTCCTTTCTTGGTGCAGAGTTGTTCTTTTATGAGTTGCTGTAATGGCTTCAGTTGGTTGGTCTCCAGCCAGAAGGTAGCACTTTCAATACAACATCGACTGCCTGCATAGTATGGGGGGATACAAGTTTGCCCTAAGGTCACCTGGGTAAGTATTCTGATTTCTCAGGTGATGGGCGGTGCCACAGAGCTCCCAAGATACTATGTGTTTTGTTTTAGGCTATCAGGGCGGATAAAGACCATCAGGTAAGCTACAGGTTAGGCATATCTGAGACTCTCCTTGGGCAGGGCTTGCTGTGGCCACGTGGGTCGGTGGGGGGGGGGTGTCATTCTTAGGCCAATAAAATTGTGTTCCCTGGGGGATTATGGTTGACTCTGCTGCTTCAAACAGATCACCAGGGAGTTGGGGGGAAGCTGGCGGTGACAGGTCTCACTGAACTCCCGCACAACCAGCAAGGCCGGTCTCACTCCCATCATGGCCCAACAGCACCCTTATATCCAGGCAGCCTTAGAGCAAGGCTGAGATCTTGCCCCAGGCTACAAAAGCCTCTGCTGAGAAAGCAGGAAAGGATTTCAGGTCTCGCCCCTCCCTGCCTGCCCCAACTTCTGTGCCAGTATCTGCACTTTCGGTTTGCCCACTCCCAATATTGCCCAGGAAAATCTGCATTCAGTCAAAATTATTACAAAGCTAGGCTGTAAATTTTCTCTCCATGGTCCTTCCCCAATTCTAATGGCAGCCTTCCCCAAGGACCCCTGGTAAGATAAAAGTCAGATATGGCTTCCCTGGGGACTAGAAGTGTCTACAGAGCTCTTTCTTGCCGCTGCCTCGATTTTTTTTTTTTTTTTTTAGACAGACTCACACTCTGTGGCCCAGGCTGGAGTGCAGTGGCATGATCTCAGCTCACTGCAGCCTCCACCTCCTGGGTTAAAGCGATTCTCCTGCCTCGGTTCCCTAAGTAACTGGGATTACAGGCATATGCCACATGCCCAGCTAATTTCTGTATTTTTAGTAGAGACAGGATTTCGCCACATTAGCCAGGCTGGTCTCGAACTCCTGACCGCAGGTGATCCACCCACCTTGGCCTCCCAAGATGCTGGGATTACAGGTACGAGCCACTGCGCCTGGCCTTGCATCAACTTTTATATTTCATTTGGCTCTCTAAATTCGTATCAGCTCTAGGTAAGGTTAAATCCTTCTCCCATGATCTGGATTTTCAGGTTCCCCAGTGAGGATGTGTGTTCAGAGGCAGACTTTCCTTCCCCCTCTTGCACTTTGGGCACTCACAGCTTTTTGGCTGTCTCATGGAATTTGCAGCGACAACCCGCTTATTTCGAAGGGTCTGTGAATAATTTCGTCTTTACTGTTATGTTCCTGCAGTAGTTTTTGAAGCAAAAGTTCACGATGTGAGTCTCCACACACTGTTTTGTCCATCCGAGTAGAAGCTGCAAGTTAATCCTGCCCTCTTTTGATTTAAAATTACACATCTTACTTGAATTCTAACAGTAGGTTAACGTTTATTTTTTATATTTGAACTATTTATCTAAAAATATCAATAATTCTATAGATTAACAATACTTTCATCACTTTTTTTGGTTTTGGAGACAGAGTCTCACTCTGTCACCCAGGCAGGAGTGCAGTGTCTCGGTTCAATACAACCTCCGCCTCTGGGTTCAAGAGATTCTCCTGCCTCAACCTTCCAAGTAGTTGGGATTACAGGCGTGTACCACACCACACTCAGCTAATTTTCGCTAGAGACAGGGTTTTACCATATTGGCCAGGCTGGTCTTGAACTCCTGGCCTCCAGTGATCCGCCTGCCTTGGCCTCCCAAACTGCTGGGATTCCAAGCATGAACCACCACACCCGGCCACTTCCAGCACTTTTTAAATGAAACACTGCTAAACTTTTACAAATCTAGTTCCTATCTTAAGCTAGAGAATCTTTATCAAGGTACAATCAAGAAACTTGATTTTACAAGGATGAAAAACATTTCATACAAATATGGTGAGAATGCCGGGCGCGGTGGCTCAAGCCTGTAATCCCAGCACTTTGGGAGGCCGAGACGGGCGGATCACGAGGTCAGGAGATCGAGACCATCCTGGCTAACACGGTGAAACCCCGTCTCTATTAAGAAATACAAAAAACTAGCCGGGCGAGGTGGCGGGCGCCTGTAGTCCCAGCTACTCGGGAGGCTGAGGCCGGAGAATGGCGTGAACCCGGGAGGCGGAGCTTGCAGTGAGCTGAGATCCGGCCACTGCAGTCCAGCCTGGGTGACAGAGCGAGACTCCGTCTCAAAAAAAAAAAAAAAAAAAACAAATATGGTGAGAAAAAAAAAATCTGTTAATACTGAAATTCCGATTGTTATTTCTCGGGAGAGAAACTGCATAGAGTGCTGTGTTTGTTTTTACAATCAATATGTAAATCATTTTTTTTTTTTGGAGACAGAGTCTCACTCCATCACCCAGGCTGGAGTGCATGCAGTGGCTTGATCTCCATGCAACCTCAAGTAATCCTCCCACCTCAGCCTCCTGAGTAGCTAGGTATGTACCACTAGGCCCAGCTAATTTTGTGGTTTTTGTACACACAGGGTTTTGCTATGTTGTCCAGACTGGTCAGCTGGTCTCAAACTCTTGAGGTTGAGTGATCCACTCACTTCGGCCTCCCAGAGTGCTGGGGTTACAGGCATGAGCCACTGCGCCTGGCCAACAATCAATATGTAATTTTTAAAAATTAAAGAGGCCAGGCATGATGACTCATGCCTGTAATCCCAGCACTTTAGAAGACCAAAGCAGGTGGATCATTTGAGGCCAGGAGTTGAAGACCAGCCTGGCCAGCATGGTGAAACCCCGTCTCTACTAAAAAAAAATACAGGCAGGGTACAGTGGCTCATGCCTGTAATCCCAGCACTTTGGGAGGCCGAGGCAGAGGCAGATCACTTGAGGTCAGGAGTTCATGACCAGCCTGGCCAACCTGGTAAAACCATATCTATTCTAAAAATACAAAAACTTGCCAGATGTGGTGGTGTGCACCTGTAATCCCAGCTACTCGGGAGGCTAAGGCTGGAGAATTGCTTGAACCCAGGAGGTGGAGGTTGCAGTGAGCCAAGATCACACCACTGCATTCCAGCCTGGGCAATGGAGCAAGACTCCATTTCAAAAATAAATAAATAAATACTAAAAAATAAAAAGATCAAGAAAAAGGAAATACACAGTCATGGAAGAAAAACTGGTACGTCTTGAGCAAAAATCTGAAACTCTGAAATCTGAAATGCTAGAAAATCCAAAACTTCTGAGTACAGATTTCACACTCAAAGGAAGTACTCAATGGAACATTTTGAAGTTTCAGATTTGGGATGCTCAACCAGTATATAACGCAAATATATAAAACCTGAAAAAAATCAAAAATCCCAAACACTTCTGGTCCCAAGCATTTTAGATAAGCGATATTGAACCTGTTAGTACATTTTCCATCTTCCCTGAAGATGGTATGCATGGGATTACCTATACACAAGCTAGATGGGTGCTTTTTTCCAAGACAAATGAACGAAGCCTACTATAAGGAATTCTTGTCAAGAAAGACTCCTGCTTAGAATCACACATAAGCAGTTTAGGAAGGACTCTCCTACTTTCGTTTCTCAAATGGCCATCCTCCTGGCAATGTATCAAGAACTCTGAAAACGTACATAATTGAGGCTACAAGTTAATTTACCTCAACTGAGGGAATAGTCTTATCAAATTCTTCAATATTTTATCTCATTCTTGGGTCAGATCTAATCCCCCAGCTCAAGCTTGTTCTCACTGTGAAAATGTGACTATTTTCAAACTGACATTAGCTGAGTTAATTTCAGTATCTAAGTGAAACATGACTACAGGCGGTGCGCGCCCGTATTCCCAGCTACTTAGGGAGGTTGAGGTGGGAGAATCCCTTGAACGTGGGGGCAGAAGTCGCAGTGAGCAGAAATTGCGCCACTGCATCCCAGCCTGGGCGACAAAGTGAGACCCTGTCACAAACAAACAAACAAAAAACTCACATAGAATTCTGAGCCTGACACAGGGTAAGGATGACTTGGAAGAGGATCCTGGAGTAACAAATAGTCATGAATCAGAATAAAGGCCTGGAGGCAAGAGAGAAACTACAGGCAAAGACTGTTGCCAATGGTTCAGTTCCACTGTGACTCTCTGAGGCCTTCTCCACTTGCAGATATATTTCTCCAAGCATGTCACAGTTGAATAGGTAAAGTTAAAATAGGAATAGGTTTCTTCAAACAGCAGAGTACAGACTCAAGCAAGGCAGCTTGGGATGGAATCCCAGTGTACTGCTATGTGATCTTGGGTAAATATTTAATCCTCACTGATAAAACTGGAATAAAGCAGTCCCTACTTCAAAGGGTGTTATGACTACCTGGTTAAGAGCAACCTTCTTCCAGTACTTCTATGCCCCCTTTCCTGCTTTCTTATTCTTCACAACACAAGTAATCGGTTAACAATATCTTTATTACCTTGCCTATTGCTCTATATGTAGTAGCTACTCAAATATAAATGTTTGCTACCTAGAAATTATGGAATATGGCCCTGTGAACGAATGTAAAAATAATGCTGGAGGGCTTGTGTAAATTGCTATGCCCAATATAAATTAATGAGAATTTGTAACTCACAGGATTTAATAATTCACATCAGAGCTGCAGTTTCTTCCAGCACTATAAACTATAAACAGATACATATCAAGAGAGAAACTTCAAGCTGGAGGACAACAGATCAAGCGAAAAAACTGGGGATTGGCCACCACCTCCAAGGCTGTAGAGAGGATGTCCAACAAATACATTGGCCCTCACACTCCTTGCATGAACTGTGGTTCCATCCCTAGTCATACACGGATTACTTAAAAATGAGAAAACTTTTAAGAAAAATCAACTTTTCTTCCCCAATCTGAGAAACACACCATGCCTGAAAGGTAAGCAAAGACAAGCAAAGAATCAACACGTTTTGACAATGTGCTCAGAACACCTAAGCAAATATTTTATATGACTTGCATTTGATATAGAAGATCTAGTCTAGCCCTAGCACTGTGGGTTACCACTGAACAAGTAATTTCTCCCATGGTGGTCACAGCTCCCAAGTTTATTTTTTTATTTTTATTTTTATTTATTTTTTTTTTTTGAGACGGAGTCTCGCTCTGTAGCCCAGGCTGGAGTGCAGTGGCCGGATCTCAGCTCACTGCAAGCTCCGCCTCCCGGGTTCACGCCATTCTCCGGCCTCAGCCTCCCGAGTAGCTGGGACTACAGGCGCCCGCCACCTCGCCCGGCTAGTTTTTTGTATTTCTTAGTAGAGACGGGGTTTCACCGTGTTAGCCAGGATGGTCTCGATCTCCTGACCTCGTGATCCGCCAGTCTCGGCCTCCCAAAGTGCTGGGATTACAGGCTTGAGCCACCGCGCCCGGCCCCAAGTTTATTTTTTTAAAAGCAGGTTGGGGCTAGGCGTGGTGGCTCACACCTGTAATACTAGCACTTTGGGAGGCCAAGGAGGCAGATCACCTGAGGTTGGGAGTTTGAGACCAGCCTGACCAACATGGAGAAACCTCGTCTCTACTAAAAATACAAAATTAGCTGGGCGTGGTGGCAGATGCCTGTAATCCCAGTTACTTGGGAGGCTGAGGCTGGAGAATCGCTTGAACCCGGGAGGTGGAGGTTGCAGCGAGCCAAGATCGCACCATTGCACTCCAGCCTGGGCAACAAGAGTGAAACTCTGTCTGAAAAATAAAAAAATAAAATAAAATAAAAATAAAAAGCAGGTTGGTATAAACATACTCTATGATCCCTTTAATTCTGAGTGAGACTATGTAAGGAAGTGGGGAAGGGAGAGAGAGTGAGTGTGCAGAGGGCAACAGTTTCGGCCGGGCGCCGTGGCTCAAGCCTGTAATCCCAGCACTGTGGGAGGCCGAGACGGGCGGATCACAAGGTCAGGAGATCGAGACCATCCTGGCTAACACGGTGAAACCCTGTCTCTACTAAAAAAATACAAAAAAAAACTAGCCGGGCGAGGCGGCGGGCGCCTGTAGTCCCAGCTACTCGGGAGGCTGAGGCAGGAGAATGGCGTAAACCCGGGAGGCAGAGCTTGCAGTGAGCTGAGATCCAGCCACTGCACTCCAGCCTGGGCAACAGAGCCAGACTCCCTCTCAAAAAAAAAAAAAAAAACAAAAAAAAAACAAAAAAAAAAACAGTTTCATCTTAGTTTTTGCAAAACCAATACCCACATGTCATAGAAAGACATCAGGGGGCTGTTGTAAATGTAGGGATCTGATTTTTAAATATGCTATCCACCCAGTCCCCTCCCCAGAATAACACCTGATGATCCTGTTGAAAGCTATAATCTGGCTGGGCACGGTAGCTCACGCCTGTAATCCAAACACTCTGGGAGGCCGAGTTGGGTGGATCACTTGGGGCCAGGAGTTCGAGACCAGCCTGGCCAACGTGGTGAAACCCCATTTCCACAAAAATACAAAAATTAGCCGGGCGTGGTGATGAACACCTGTAGTCCCAGCTACTTGGGAGGCAGAGGCTCAACAATCACTTGAACCAGGAGGCAGACACTGCAGTGAGCTGAGATCTTTCCACTGCACTCCAGCCTGGCAACAGAGAGAGACTCTGTCTCAAAATAATAAATAAACAAACAAACAAACATAAAAATACAAAAAATTAGCTGGGCGCTGTGGCACACGCCTGCAATCTCAGCTACTCAGGAGGCTGAGAATTGTTTGAACCTGGGAGGCAGAGGTTGCCGTGAGCCAAGATTGTGCACTGCACTCCAGCCTGAGCAACGAAGGGAGATTCAGTCTCCCCACCCCCCCCAAAAAAAAGAGAAAAAAAGGCTGTAATCTGTAACTTTTCTTTTATCCACTTCACTTATTATAAAATGCTAATACTAGAATCTTTACCTGTTTTGTTTCTGACTGTATTCCCTAAATGCCTAGACACAGAGCTACCAATCAATAAGTATTACTTGCTGACTGAATGAGTTGAATAAACGCTAAATACATAGTCAAAAGACCCTAATCCATTTTCTCCATTTCCATTTAGGAAACAATCAATATATACATGGTAGATAGGAAGAAAGGAGAGATAGTTCTTTAATCTGCTGATCTCCTATTCCTTAATAATATTCCTTAAACTTCTTTTCCCTTTTTTCCCCCGTATTTCCAGAAAAATCTCCTGTCTCAAAAGCACAAAATCACCTATAGAAAGATTAATAAATTAGAAAACAAAAACAGTTTAAGGGGCGACAGGAAGTAGCTGGCAAAGACAGACAAAAAGCTTATCTTTAGAATCTAAGGTCTGGAGACAACCCGGAGGGCAGTCTGGCTCCTATACTATAAATGAACAAATGGACAGTAGCATAACACACTTAGCAGAAGAAAAAAAAATTTAACCCAAAAGCACCTTCATAATTATGATGCACAATCACTTGTAACATTAGTAACCTAAAATGATTTTGCTTTCTCCCTCTATCATCACTCTTAACTTCAAATGCTCATTTCTAAAATCTGTAGTATACAAAATTTTCTGTAGCCACCTATATATTCTAGAAGTCTCTTTCAGTGGCTTGCCTTTGAAATAAGTTAAAAACGAAACTCATGCCTCTTGATTGGTACAATAATAAAGGAGACTGGAATGCTATGGCTACCACTCCCTGTAAAGAGAGTGAAATCAGTCTGAGCAAAGCTCACAAAGACAAAGAGACCAACAAACAGAACAAAGAAGCCATTTGGAAAATCCCAATGATCAACCAACTTCTTGATCCAGCTCCAACACAATAGGAGAGGAGGATCTTGATCAAAACAGCAGAGAAAAAGACTGCTTAGATTGGTCTGCACTGGAAACTACCAAAGGAGTGACAGATTCCTGCATATAACACACAGGAAATGGGAGGGAAGCCACTGGAAACTGGTGATGAAAAAGACTAAATTTAAGTCCATCCAGATCGGCAGCCAGATGTTCTCAACGCCCAGCCCACAGAAATATTTACTGCAAGGGCTGGGCCATCAAGGGTACTGATCAGGTTTCTTTAGAGATAAAAAGAACAAAAGCAAAAAGCACAATGAAACCACCACCAATAGATTGGACATAATTTAAAATATACATGTATCAGGCCCAAAGTAGACTTCTTGTGTATGAACCAGATCGATTCAATTGACAATCCCCAATATTTAAATTGGCCTTTGTAAACAGAGCCAAAAAAATTTTTTGAAAGTAAAGTATAAGAAGAAAACATAATTCAATGCAATTAACGCCAAAAGTGGACCAAAAGGTAATGTCCAAGATATTTCCAACATGAGTTGCTGAGATAGCTATCAACCTTTGAAACACATGTTCATATATTAAGATAATCTATTCAGGCTGTGCAGAAGAGGAAGCACCATGATGGGGACAGAGGCATAGGTAGGAAAGTGGAGTGTTGATCAAAAGCCCAACCCACCTCAGGTTGAGGAATTAGCCCTAGGTTTTCTGGAGGAGTCAATAATTTCACACACAAACCACCAAGGCCTGCAGCATCTCAACAATGTGTCCCCACAAATCACACTCTTCTTGCCCTAGGCCCAGAGTCATGCAAGAGAATCCAGCAATGTAAGGTTGGCATGCATTTTCACCATGGCAGACATCAACACGAACCTCACCTTGTCACTGTCATCATGACAAATGTGGTCGTGATGGATGGACTGGCACTGAAAAGAAGCACCAACACTACCTACAAGAAAAAGGGAGGAAAGGTTAAGATGCAGTAATTCCTTACATTTAAACTGCTTTACCAATTAAAAATGCTTTTACATCCATGATCCCATCTAATAAAATACTCATAAGTAGACACTGTGGGGATTATTGTTCATGCATTTTAACAGAGGAAAACAAAGCGGCAGTCAGAGAGTGGCAGGTCTAAAACGACAACTCCATTATTCAAACCGCTAACTCCCCCTCTTTCCACTAGACCGAGTGGTCTGCTTTCAAAGTAAGATTAACTACATAAACACAAGCTTTCAATAAGGCAAACTCTCATTTATGAGGAAAAATATTACATTCCTTTTCAGACTACACACTTCGAGAAAAAATTGGTCCTATAAATTCTAAATATATAAGAAACAATCTAATCTGCAATCACGTAACACTTTAAATGTTTTTATTACTTTAAATGTATACATTTTTAATATATCCATTTGTAAACTTAAAACTTTAAATGTTTTTATTACTTTAAATGTACACATTTTTAATATATCCATTTGTAAACTTAAAAAACTACCTTCCAGTAACAACTGCTCTTTAATAATAGTTAACTTTCTAACCAATAAAAACACAAACTGTTCAATAAGTGATTGAACAACAGATTACCCATTTTTAAAAGTTTTGGTTTGTACTTCATACCATAAACAAAATGGTGAGTCAAAGATCTATGTAATATAAAAAATGAGGGCAGTTTTAGACAAAAATGTTAAGCTTTTAAAATAATCTTGGAGGCCAGGCGCAGTGGCTCAGGCCTGTAATCCCAGCACTTTGGGAGGCCAGGGAGGGTGGATCACCTGAGGTTAGGAATTGAAGACCAAGCTGGCCAACATGGTGAAACCCTGTCTCTACTAAAAATACAAAAATTAGCCACACATGGTGGCGCACCCCTGTAATCCCAGCTACTAGGGAGGCTGAGGCAGGAGAATCACTTAAACCCAGGAGACAAGAGGTTGCAGTGAGCCAAGATCGTGCCACTGCACTCCAG
This sequence comes from Theropithecus gelada, assembly GCF_003255815.1. Taxonomy (NCBI): domain Eukaryota; kingdom Metazoa; phylum Chordata; class Mammalia; order Primates; family Cercopithecidae; genus Theropithecus; species Theropithecus gelada. The sequence continues at coordinate 45,776,369 of NC_037683.1, read as the reverse complement.
CCTGCATGAGTGAGACCCTGTTTCAAAAAAAGAAAATGAAAATAATCTTGGAGTAAGAAAAACCTTCTGAAAGAAGATACTAAACATGAAGTCATAAATAGAGCACGCACATGACTGTGGACCAAAGGTTAACAAAACTCCTCCTGAGTAGCTGGGATTACAGGCACACGCCACCATGCCCAACTAATTTTTGTATTTTTAGTAGAGACGGGGTTTCGCCATGTTGGTCGGGCTGGTCTTGAACTCCTGACCTCGTAATCTGCCCACCTCGGCCTCCCAAAATGCTGGGATTACCGGCATCAGCCACCATGCCCAGCCTCAGACAGTACATTTTAAGATATTATTAATGTTGGGAAGAAGTAACATGAGGCTAAAGACTGCAAGTGAGGATCACATGCTTATTTACTATTACAGTAAGAGCTTACTGATACTTCTAGATATGCAGAGCAGAAAATTCTATTTCAGAATCGGATTTGTTTTGTTTTGTCTTGTTTTAAATAACCTTAGTGAGACACAATTCACATACTATACAATTATCTATTATTTAAAGTATACAATTAAATTTTTTTTAGAATATTCACAAATTTGTACAACCATCATCACAATTTTAGGACATTTTCACCACCCCAAAAAGAAACCTCAAGACCGTTTATCTCTTCCCTGAGCCACTGACAACCACTACTCCAACTTCTGCATATTTGCCTATTCTGGACATTTCACATAAACAGAATCATAAAACTAATGTGGTCTTTGTAATCAGGTTCATTCACCTACCATAATGTTTGCAAGGTTCATCCACATTGAACCACATACCAATTCATTCCTTTCTATGGCTAAATAATATTCCAGTATATGGATATACCACATTTTGTTTCACTTTGGGAATATTATGACTAATGCTGTTTTGACATCCATTTATAAGTTTTTATGTGACCGTTTATTTTAATTTCTCTTCTTGGGTCATTTGATTTTCCATTCAACCTTTTGAGGAACTGCCAAACTGTTTTCCAAACTGACTACATCATTTACAATTCCACTAGCAATGTATTACAGTTCCTCTAGCATTTTTTGAGTAGAATGAACTTTGGAGTCAGACTTCAATACAATTCAGGAATTTACAGACTATGTGAACTTAGGGCAAGTCACTTAACAAATCATATGCCTTCCTCATCTGTAAAATGAGAATGATATTATCTACTTATATATAGGTAATTCATAGAGCTGTTCTGAAAGATACTAAAGTTAGATGTATGAAAAAGCTCACAGCACAGTGCCTGGCACACAGCAATTCAAGAAAGGGTACTACAATTAACACTTCTATTCACATCAAGGCTCTGATTTGCCTGTGAGACCTTTTTTATATATATAAATTCAATTTCCCCTGCTGAGACTGAGCCTTGGTCATCTTTATGATCTCCATAGAGGCTATAACGTAACACAATGGTATCTGTGTATCAAAATACATCTAAACATAGAAAAGGTACAGTAAAAATACAGTATTATAATCTCAGGGGATCAGTCATATATGTAGTCCCTCTTAGACAAAAACATCATTATGCGGCACATGACCACACTTTTGTTTACTGGTTTACTATAAAGGTTAAAGACGAACAGCCAAATGAAAGAGGTACATGGGGTAAGATATGGAGGAAAGGGGAATGGGCAGAGCTTCCATGTCCTTTTTAGGCATACCATCCTCCCAGCACCTCAACATCTTCACCAACCCAGAAGCTCTCCAAACTCTATTATTTAAGATTCTTATGGAGATTCCCTTAGGTAGGCATGACTGATAAAAATCACTGGCCATTGGTAACCGAACTCAATCTCCAGCCCCTCTACTCTCTCTGGAGGGATGCAGGGTTGAAAGTTCCAACACTCAAATCGCATGAAGGGTTCCTTTGGCAACCACCAGCCCTCATCCAGAAACTATCAAGGGGCCCACCAAGAATCACTTCATTAGCAGAAACTCAGGTATAGCTGAAAGGAGTTTATTATGAATAAGACGCTCCTCTAACCCTAATCACTCAGGAAATTCCTAGGGTTTTAGGACCTCTGAGCCAGGAATTGGGGATGAAGAACAAATATATATGTTTTATTATATCACATTATCACAGTGGTCCACTCCTTCGGTTGTGAGATAAATAATCTAATTTACTGGGTATTCTCCCATGGCTTAATATTAATCTGGGTATTAACTTTCTTTTTTTTTTTTTTTTTGAGATGGAGTCTCACTCTATTGCACAGGCTGGAGTGCAATGGCATGATCTCGGCTCACTGAAACCTCTGCCTCCCAGGTTCAAGTGATTCTCCTGCCTCAGCCTCCCAAGTAGCTGGGATTACAGGGGTGTGCCACTACGCCTGGCTAATTTTTGTATTTTTGTATTTTTAGTTTCACCATGTTGGCCAAGCTGGTCTCGAACACCAGACCTCGAGATCCACCTGCCTCGGCCTCGCAAAGTGCTGGGATTACAGGCGTAAATCACCGCGCCTAGGTGAGTATTAACTTTCTTATCCACTCATAACTTCCCATTTTACAAGGGACAAGGGTAAAATTCAAAGAAATACTACTGGCCAGGCGCGGTGGCTCATGCCTGTAATCCCAGCACTTTGGGAGGCAGAGGTGGGCAGGCGGGCGGATCTCGAGGTCAGGAGATAGAGACCAAGCTGGCCAACATGGTGAAACCCCGTCTCTACTAAAAATACAAAAATTAGCTGGGCGTGGTGGCATGCGCCTGCAGTACACCTACTCGGGAGGGTGAGGCAGGAAAATCACTTGAACCCGGGAGGCAGACACTGCAGTGAGCCAAGATCTAGCCTGGTGACATAGCGAGACTCTCAAAAAACAAACAAACAAAACAAAACAAAAAAACAAATAAATACTATTTCAGCCATTCAGGAGAAAATGCCAGCTACATACATGGTAAGCATGAGTCATCACTATTAATTACTATTTATTATAACTATTATTATTTTCACTATTACCATTTATGATAACTAAACATAATACACTTATTTTACAACTTAGTACCTATAGGAGTTCAAATCTTTAGGCTAAAACACTTGAAATCTCTAATATCTTCCCTAAATATTAAATAAGATGAGAAGGTAAATTGCTGCTGTGATTTCTACTATAGAGAAAAGACTGATATTCACAGTGGAGATAAGAGAGAAGAATGGGCCGGGCGCGGTGGCTCAAGCCTGTAATCCCAGCACTTTGGGAGGCTGAGACGGGTGGATCACGAGGTCAGAAGATCGAGACCATCCTGGCGAACACGGTGAAACCCCGTCTCTACTAAAAAATACAAAAAACTAGCCAGGCGAGATGGCGGGCGACTGTAGTCCCAGTTACTTGGGAGGCTGAGGCAGGAGAATGGCGTAAACCCGGGAGGCGGAGCTTGCAGTGAGCTGAGATCCGGCCACTGCACTCCAGCCCGGGCGACAGAGCGAGACTCCGTCTCAAAAAAAAAAAAAAAAAGAGAGAAGAATGATGGCTACCAGAGGCTGGGGAGGATAGAAGAGGGGTTGGGTGGGGGAAGTAAGGATGGTTAATGGGTACAAAAAAAATAGAATGAGTAAGATCTAGTATTTGATAGCACAACGGGGTGACTATAGTCAATATAAGTTTAATTATACATTCTAAAATAACTAAAAACAGTATAAATGGATTGTAACACAAAAAATAAATGCTTGAGGTAATGAATACCCCCCGCTTACCCTAATGTGATTATTAGGCATTGTATGCCTGTATCAAAATATCTCATGTACCCCCATAAATATATATACCTACTAGGTACCCACAAAAATTAAAATCTAAAAATTTTTAAAAAAGAAAACATAGGGCCAGGCACAGTGCTCACGCCTGTAATCCCAGCACTTTGGGAGGCCAAGACGGGCAGATCACTTGAGGTCAGGAGTTCGCGACCAGGCATCGTGGCAGACACCTGTAATCCTAGCTACTCCAGAGGCTGAGGCAGGAGAACTGGTTGAACCTGGGAGGCAGAAGTTGTAGTAAGCCGAGATTGTGCCACTACACTCCAACTTGGGCAACGGAGTGAGACTTCGCCTCAAAAAAAAAACGAAAAAAAAGAAAAAGAAAATATAAATATATAAATGACTTTCGATATATACAAATGTTAATTAAGCTTTTCTCAAAAGAAAAATGAAAGTAAAAATGACACCAAGATATACCTTGTCACCCACCAAGTCAATAAAAACAAGAAGTTTGATAACACGCTGTATTGGAGAAGGTATGAAGAAAACAGGCTCTCAAACATTGCTAGTAGTAGATATATAAACTAGTACATCTTCTAAAAAGAATAATTTGGCAGTTAAATCACTCAGTGAAAATTACATATAACTTTTAGTACAGGCACGGTGACTCACGCCTGTAATCCCAGACTTAGGGAGGCGGAGGCAGGTGGATGGAGATGGTAAGGAGATGGAGACCATCCTGGCCAACATGGTGAAACCCCATCTCTACTAAAAATACAAAAATTAGCTGGGCGTGATGGCACACGCCCATAATCCCAGCTACTCGGAGGCTGAGGCAGGAGAATGGCTTGAACCTGGGACATGGAGATCGCAGTGAGCCGAGATTGTGCCACTGTACTCCAGCCTGGCGACAAACAGAGCCTCAGGGAGGGGAGGGGAGGGGCTTTTGTTTTTTGAGATGGAGTTTCACTCTTGTTGCCCAGGCTGGAGTGCAATGGTGTGATCTTGGCTCACCATAACCTCTGCCTCCCGGGTTCAAGCGATTCTCCTGCCTTAGCCTCCCAAGTAGCTGGGATTACAGGCATGCACCACTATGCATGCCTGGCTAATTTTGTATTTTTAGTAAAGATGGGGTTTCTCCATGTTGATCAGGCTGGTTTCGAACTCCTGACCTCAGGTGATGCACCCGTCTCAGCCTCCCAAAGTGCTGGGATTACAGGCATGAGCCACCGTGCCCAGCCTACATATAACTTTTAAACCAGATATTCCAATCCTAAAAGTGCATCTCACAAATATACTTGGCCCTCAAACTGATGTGTGTACAAATTATGCATCACGGTTTATTGCATGCCTCTCAAGATTAGAATTGGCTCCATGAGGGCAGGAAATTCCCTTGCCTTATACATTATATCCCAAGTGGAAAGAACAATGCCTGGCAAACAGCAGGTACTCAATCAATATTTGCTCAACAGAATCAGTAAAATCAATTATTTTAAAGGTTTAAATGCCCACCAATAAGAGAATACTCTGCAACTATAAGGGGAGGGTGGGTGGGAAGAGGAAGCTCTTTATGTACTGATAAAGAATGAGCTCCACTATATACTGTCACAGAAACAAAGCAATGTGTGGAACAGCATAGTGGCCCACTACTGTGTAAAAAAGTGGGGCTGGTGGAGCTACAGATGTATGGAAACTGATCACATGTCTCTAAGTATAGGGAGAACCACGAAGCAGGACAGGCATCAAAGAAAGTCTTTTTTTCACTGTATGCTTTTTCCTATTTTTAAAATTTTGAACCATGTGAATATATTACCTATTTTTAAAATAAACTTTAGAAAAGAGATTGGTCTTACTCTAAATTACAGTGGTTATAATATGAAGCAGATTCTTAAACATACTTGAGGTTAGCAAGCTGAAATGCAAGGCAAACATGAGAGTAGTAATTTTTAAATGAGATGTGACCTATACCTAAGAATTATTTGTATTCCAAAACAAAAAGTAAAAGTTAGGTAGAAATTTACTCTAATAATTTATATTATTCTGTGAAGTCAATATAGCTGTTTGAATAACAGGCGGCATTTAGAGGGAGAAACTGACTTTGAAAAAACAATAGTTAATGATTACTACTGGTTCTTAAATGTTCAAAGACACTGAACATGCCTTGGCCTTACTGAATGAAGTTTTTATACACCACAAATCTAATCCAGTTCTTTGCAACTCTTTGTATCCATGAGAACCTACCGATTTTTATTTCCTAAAAAAGCATTTGTTTCAAAATGGCAAAACAATTCATTTAAATGTTAAGCTTACTATATGAGGCTGTAGGGACCTAATATTAAGGATAGACTCTGTGTGTATATTCATAGTTGTGTAATGAAGTTTATAGATAAACCTTTCATTTAAATTAGGCTTTTATCAAAATTAAGTTGTAGCAGGATGTTTTGGTAAGGGAGATGCCAAAAATGTAAAGAGTGGGTAGAAAAGTAAAATATTGAGAAAGTGCATCACAAAAATATCTAGGGAAGTCAAATGATCTCAATGGGAAAGCTGACATTAAACAGTGATAATCCAAACAAGAAGAGACCTCAATTCGGTTTAGAAAGAGCTTAGCCATTCAGCTCCTTTTCTAAAAGATAACTGCCCATTATTAAAATAGTAATGACAGACTCACATAGCAGTCTAGATTACCATATTAGATTCATTTATACCCATTTTTCTTCTATTATTTGTGCAAAATATATAATTTACAGAAGCAATAGTAAGAAACACTTAAAATCGTGGCTGGGCACGGTGGCTCACGCCTGTAATTCCAGCACTTTGGGAGGCTGAGGCAGGTGGATCATGATGTCAGATCGAGACCATCCTGGCTAACATGGTGAAACCCTGTCTCTTCTACAAATACAAAAATTAGCCGGGCATGGTGGTGGGCACCTGTAGTCACAGCTACTGAGGAGGCTGAGGCAGGAGAATGGCATGAACCTGGGAGGCGGAGCTTGCAGCAGTGAGCTGAGATCGTGCCACTGCACTCCAGCCTAGGCAATAGAGCGAGACTCTTTCTCCAAAAAAAAAAAAAAAAGGAATAGGAACATAAGTATAAGTAATATAAAAATGGATAATCATCCATCCTTTAGTTTTGCCATGGCACCAGGGTCAGTAATCTTTGAAAGCTGTTTTCTGACTTCCTAGTTCTAAAACAGAGAAGGCAGTTTTCTACCACCAGAGAAGCCAAAGGTCAGACCCTTCCTTTTCCCTTCTTAGCTATTCCTATGCAGATAAACATTTGAAGAGGCAAATAGGATATGAGTGGCTGCTTAACAAGGCCACTCGGGCTGCAGTGGCAGGTGGCCAGCCCTTTCCTTCACTCTTGCTCTTAGCACTGCAGCTGAGTAGGTCAGGACCAGGGAGAGAATTCATGTGTCAATCTTACTATCAAAGATGCCACTCCCCAACCAACATCAGACCAGTCACACAATGTATTTGGTTTTGTCTCAACATATCTTACAACTAAAGTATCTTCTCATCAACTCTCGGTTCTTTATGAAGGTGAGTGACGCAAGTGAGCCTAAATATAAATACAAGTAAATCAACTCAAAGGAAAAATCTACCTAGCAGGAGAATCGCTTGAATCCAGGAGGCAGAGGTTGCAGTGAGCTGAGATCATGCCCTACACTACAGCCTGGGCAACACAGCAAGACTCTGTCTCAAAAAAAGAAAAAGTGGCAGGGCACAGTGGCTCACACCTGTAACCTGTAATCCCAGCACTTTGGGGGGCCAAGATGGGCAGATCACCTGAGGTCAGGAGCCTGTCTCTACTAAAAATACAAAATTAGCTGGGCGTGGTGGCGGGTGCCTGTATTCCCAGCTATTAGGGAGGCTGAGGCAGGAGAATCACTTGAACCCGGGAGGCAGAGGTTGCAGTGAGCCGAGATCATGCCATTGCACTCCAGCCTGGGCAACAAGAGCGAAACTCCATCTCAAAAAAAAAAAAAAGAAAAAGAGAAGAAAAGAAAAAGTTACTGACATGGAAAAGTTACCAAAATATATCAAGTGGAAAAAAAACCAAGTTGCAGAATAAATAAATATACTAAGGCCCTGTATCTATCTAAACACAGAGATTAGAAATATATACAAACTGCTCACAGTAATTATCCTTGAAAAGGACAATGGAACTGGGGACACATTGATCTATTTTGTATTGTTTGCATCTTCTACAATATTAAGCACTATTTGCTTAATTAAAAACCAATAACAAAAGGAAAAAAAGCACTAGTTGTGTAAGCAAAATGAAAATTATTCATACAAGGCACTTACATAATCTCAGATACTTTGGGAGGCCAACCTGTGTGGATCACGAGGTCAGTTTTAACCTTCTTATGCAACACTTTTTTTTTCCCACCTCAAGTGCCTCATGGTCTGACAGTCTTGAATACTCCATGGGCAGACACATTTTTACTCCACCTGCCTGCCAATCTAACACAGTCAAGGCTAAGTTGAGCATGGCTCCTTTAACCCCAATAGTGACTATGGAGTGGGAGAGTAGGGTCCTGGTAGGAAAAAGGGTGTTAGAAGAAAAGATGAGAAAGGAAAAGCTCAATGGAAAAAGAGCATACCCTTTTCTACTTTGTAATGTACTGCTAAGGTTACAAAAAGGCCTTTGTCCAACCTGGCAGAGTTTAGTTATTTATATGCAACACAAACTCTCCAAGAATGTCAGCTAAGTGAAAGATAAAATTTACATAATTTCATTTTGCAAGCTTTTCATCTGTTCCGGGTTACTAAATTAGCTTTTTTTTTTTTTTTTTTTTTTTTTTTGAGATGGAGTCTCACTCTGTCACCCAGGTTGGAGTGCAGTGGCATGATCTCAGCTCACTGCGACCTCCGCCTCCCGGGTTCACGCGATTCTCCTGCCTCAGCCTCCTGAGTAGCTGGGATTACAGGCACGTGCCACCACGTTGGCCAATTTTTGTATTTTTAGTAGAGACAGGGTTTCACCACGCTGGCTGGGCTGGTCTTGAACTCCTGACCTCGTGATGCACCCAGGTCGGCCTCCCAAAGTGCTGGGATTACAGGCGTGAGCCACCGTGCCTGGCCCCAAACCTTTTAAAATACTGATTATAATATAATATCACCTAGGATGGATTTCACCAAACACTACAAAGGTCTAAGATGCATTCGTATACATGCTCCTCAATTAAAAACAACAACTACTTGTACACCTCTTTCAAAAAGGCTTGCTTTGGGAAGTTAACACTATTGCTCTATGACACCTTCAAGTCCATCTAAATTAGCCTGGGAATTGACTTTCTGTTCAAAGAAATCACAGCTATTTAAGGAATGACAACTTCTAAGAAAGATTATTTTCTAGTATATTAAGGCATTTGTACTTCCAAACTGATTTACAGTGAATCATTAGATTATAAACCTATTTATTATCACTGAATATTAGCCTATTCTTAGACACTAATGATAACTCTGAATACATCATTTTAACCTTGTCATTTCCCTACATAAGAGTCATCAATAGCTTTATCCTACTTATAAGGGTGGGGAAAAGTCAAATTTGTCCATCAGGCATTCCAGTCTTCCTAATCTCATCACTACCAACTCTTGCCAAAGCCTTAGCTCAAACCGGCTGTCAACTTCCTGTTCTTTGAACTCACCATAATCTGACTGAATGTTCTCATACTATTAGACCCATCTTTAAAACTCTACCTCAATTCTGCCATCTCTCAATATCCAACTCAAACCTCAAAAAAGCTAGATGGTATCATCTCCCCTATGAACTTTTAGCAATGACTACTATTGGGGCTTGGGGGGTTCATTAAATAAAATCCCTTCCCTCCATCCACCTACCTACTCATTTTGGGAATAAGTGAGAAACATGACCAAAAAAGTCAAATAGATAGTGACCAAACTGTCAGCTTTATTATAAAGCTCATATTTTTAAAATACATTAAAAATTAAAGACACGGGCCGGGCGCAGTGGCTCACGCCTGTAATCCCAACACTTTGGGAGGCTGAGGCAGACGGATCATGAGATCAGGAGATCGAGACCATCCTGGCTAACATGGTGAAACTCCATCTCTACTAAAAATACAAAAATTAGCCAGGTGTGGTGGCATGCATCTGTAGTCCCAGCTACTTGGGAGGCTGAGGCAGGAGAATCGCTTGAACCTGGGAGGCGGAGGTTGCAGTGAGCCGAGATCGCGCTATTGCACTCCAACCTGGTGACACAGCAAGACCCCATCTCAAAAAAATAAATAAATAAATAAAAATAAAGACACAAAAACAATGAGTTTCCTAAAATTGCATTCTGAAATTGAGCAATTCGCTTACCCAATAACAGCAGCAGTTGGAAAACCATAGGCCTACCGACATGGAGATCTGTTTCTGGAAAATTTGCAGCTTCCAAGAATAGGCTACAAGTGGCTGGCTCCTAAGCCCTGCCTAGTTCCTCGCCCAAGTTCTTCAATGAGATTAGTAAATCCTCCTCTGGGCAAAGAGAGGCCAAGGGAATTACATGGTGATGTCCCTCCACACGGAAACATGAACCTAGGAGAAAAGAGGTGTCCATCCCCCAATTACAGCTTTGTTTCAAACACAGGCTTATGCTACTTCTACGGATGCCTTAAAACGTTATTTTTGGCCGAGCACGGTGGCACCTCAAGCCTGTAATCCCAGCACTTTGGAAGGCCGAGACGGGCGGATCACGAGGTCAGGAGATCAAGACCATTCTGGCTAACACGATGAAACCCCGTCTCTACTAAAAAATACAAAAAACTAGCCGGGCGAGGTGGCGGGCGCCTGTAGTCCCAGCTACTCGGGAGGCTGAGGCAGGAGAATGGCGTAAACCCAGGAGGCGGAGCTTGCAGTGAGCTGAGATCTGACCACTGCACTCCAGCCTGGGCAACAGAGTGAGACTCCATCTCAAAAAAAAAAAAGTTATTTTTAAATATCATACTGTTTTTAGTATGTTTGTTATCTCCACATAGATTAAGCTCCTAGAAAGTGAAACATTAAATGGATTGTCCGCAGGCACAGTGATGGCAAGACTTGGGGTGGGGACAGCAACACTGTGAACCAGATAATAAAATCTCTGATGAACTGAGGGATGCAGGATGAGAGAAATGTCTGTGCCTGGAGCTTTAGTAGATGACAGCAAAAAGGGGTTATAGGGAAAAACAGCATACACCTCAAAGACCAATTTTCACACGAAGGTATTAAAGCAATGGCTGAAAGTTGCAAGAGTGAGAAAAATGTCAATGCTATATATTCACATTAAAAAGGAAAAACAAAGCAATTCTATCTGTATATTATTTTTATGCACAATACAACAACCACTCAGTTGTTGGGACACAGAAGACTCAAATGACAAAATGACAATTAGGAATCACTACAAATAGATAAAGACTTAACTAACATTCAATGTTGGAAAATTATTTCAAGCCATCAAACCATATAGACCAGAAAGCAACAAAAAGAATGTAATTAAAATGCAAAAAGAAATGAACTTAAACACTGAAAGGCAGGCATAACCACTGAACTGAAAAAAATACTTAGGATGGTAAACAGACTCATCCATCTGGTTTCCATGACTAATAGGAACAGAGGTGATCAGGGAGAGCGAGTGGAGAGAAAACAGGAGGTTATGGATAAGAACCTGGTGAATATACACAGAAGACAGGTGTTACAAACTAAAATGTACAGAGGCAAAATTAACTACAGTTAACTTTTGGCTAATGAATGAGTGAACACACTAGATAGAACCAAGCAGGCTGGAGCCAGCACGTTCCCCTCCCAGAAGAGCAGCTCTAATAATCACTGCCACAGGAAAATGGCCACCTAAGTGCAACCAGGTCATCTTTTCCCCAAAAAGGCCATACATTCAGATTTTAAATATTTTTATTGTTAGCAACTACAATAATGTTTTCAAAACACTCTGAGGGCCAATAAAACATCTGCAAACAAGATTTGACAGTCAGCTAGCCATTCTTGATTTAGGATATGGACAAAGAAAAAGCCACAAAAGCACCTGAAAAGAAGTAATTTTTAAAAAGGACAGTGAATGATCAGGATAGAACAGTTCACTGAAACCAAAGGCAAAGGGTTTCAAGAAAAAAAATGAAGGTTGGAGGTTGGGGGGAAAGGAGAGCATCAGGAAGATTACAGCATTCATTATGCTGGGCTTAATACCAAGGTGATGGGTTCATCTGTGCTGGAAACCACCATGTCACATGTCACACGTTTACCTATGTAACAAACCTGCATTTCCTGCACATGTACCCTGGAACTTAAAAGCTGAAGGAAAAAAAGGGCGATAAACAGGAAGTTCAATTAAAAATCAAGACAAAGGCCAAGTGCGATGGCTCATGTCTGTAATCCCAGCACTTTGGGAGGTCGAAACAGGCAGATGATTTGAGGTCAGGAGTTTGAGACCAGCCTGACCAACATATTGAAACTCCATCTCTACCAAAAATACAAAAATTAGCCAGACGTGGTGGTGCACACCTGTAGTCCCAGCTACTTGGGAGGCTGAGGCAGGAAAATCACTTGAATTCAAGAGGCAGAGGTTGCAGTGAGCTGAGATCGCACCACTGCACTCCAACCTGGGTGATAGGAGTGAAAACCCTGTCTCAAACAAACAAACAAACAAAAGATTTGAATAAATAAGGGAATACCACACCCCTCAAATAAAATGCCGTTAGTGCTCTTTAGTAATCGGAAAATTTAAAATAGCTTCATACTGCAGCTTTAAGAGCCATTCTCCTTTTTTTTGAGACCCATCAGTGATCGCCAGAGATTCTGGTTAATCCATTATCCCTCAGACTCAAGCAAATCCTGCATAGACTACAAAGGCTCAAATCTCCTGGATTATGCTAGGGGATCCAGAACACCTGGTGTCCCACTAGGGTTCAGCATCCACAAGGGTGACACTTCACCCTCTTTTGCGATGGGACAGTCTGTTGTGACATGATGCTTCCACTCTAGAATGACAGGGAAGGTACATACTTACAGACAACCTATCAGCAATAAATAGCAAGTACTGGAACCAAAGAACAGAAAAAAATCCAGGTAGAATGAAGTTGATCATGAAATGCTTTCTGGGAAAATTTGAACATGGCAGAGGACTTGAACATGGTAAGGATAAAGACAAGAGTCATACAAAGTAGATTTGGTGGCCATGTGCCCCAATTTTGAGGCAATATGATTTCATGTAATTTTTTTCTTTTCAATAATGGTTAATTGCATAATTACTTATTTGTTGCACTCTTTTTCATATTAATAATTCTACAACTAAATTCCTTCATCAGACCTTCTACACAATTTGAGTTGGGATAACTGGTCACCATATGTATGAAAGCAATGGAACCCACACTGGTATACAGATGCTTATGAATAAATTGGAGTTGGGATGAGAGAGAGTGAAAGCAAATAGTCCATGCTAAGACATGGGAATCAAACCACAAGCCAGAACCACCTGAGGATGGTGAAGGGGAGAGAGAACTAGCTGGTAAAAGACTCCTCTAAAGTAAGGAGGCATGCGGCTCTCTGAAAAGCCAGCCAACAACTCCTTAATCCAGTTTTTCAGTCTACTACTTCAGACTGCCAGCTGATCTCAAGGAGTGTCACAATACACCATAAGGCTATTAGTTAACACTTCTCTTTACAAATCAACCCATAGCTTTAACATGTCACCTGAAATGACAGCCTAGGGAAAAATGTATTCAGGTTCTTCTCCCTTTCAACTATCAGACTCAAACCATTCACCCTGATGTGGAACTTCAGAGCTGTTCCCACACAGCATAGCACTTAGTCCCTGAGTTGTTTTGTTCTGCCATGTGCATTCTGCTTGAATCCAATCCTTGTCTTCCGTCTTTCCCGCCTCTCAAACAAAGTTTTGGCTCTTACACAGGGAAGTCCACCAAGCTTTGTGATGTGCTACAAACTCTCAGGCTGTTCTGTGTGGTCCACAAGCACACCTGAACCTCTGACCATGTCAGGCAGTTTCCCAGTGAGTTAGCCCTGCCCAAGTGTTAAGTATGCTAGCAGCCTCTAAGAATTCTGGCCCCTCAAGTACAAACTCTGGGAATGTTACACTGATTTGTATCACATGGAGGATTAGTTTCTGTTCCTGGAGTTTGAGCACTCATATAAACGGCAAGGATTCTCCCAACAATCTCTAAGAGTTGAGGACAACAGAAATTCAGCACAACAGTTTACATGAGACGCTTTTTTCTCCCCTGTGCTTCCTGCACACGAAAATTTGGAACAAGGGAATGGTTTGGAAACAACTGTTTCTTTATTAACCAAATTAAATCTAAAAACACTTTAATAAGTTTAAATACACATCGGCCCAGGCACGGCGGCTCACACCTGTAATCCCAACATTTTGGGAGGCTGAGGCAGAAGGATCACTTGAGGTCAGGAGTTTGAAACCAGCCTGGGCAACATGGTGAAACCCCATCTCTACTAAAAACACAGAAAGTTAGCCAGGCATGATGGCACCCGCCTGTAATCCCAGCTACACAGGATGCTGAGGCAGGAGAATCACTTGAACCCAGGAGGCAGAGGTTGCAGTGAGCTGAGATTGCGCCACTGCACTCCAGCCTGGGCGACAGAGCGAGACTCTGTCTCAAAACAAAACAAAACAAAAAAGGCCGAGCATGGTGGCTCATGCTTGTAATCCCAGCACTTTGGGAGGCCGTGGTGGATGGATCACTTGAGGTCAGGAGTTCGAGACCAACCTGGCCAATGTGGTGAAACCTGTCTCTACCAAAAATACAAAAAGAAATAGTTGGGCGTGGTGACAGGTGCCTGTATTCCCAGCTACTTGGGAGGCTGAGGCAGGAAAATCACTTGAACACGGGAGGTGGAGGTAGCAGCGAGTCAAGATCGCACCACTGCACTCCAGCCTGAGCAACAGGACAAGACTGTCTCCAAAAAAAAAAAAAAAAGAAAAAAAAAAGTTTAAATCTGATTAAGTGCTTGTGATTAAGTGTAGCTAGAAATTTTGAGTAAGGAGTCTCATCTCTGTGACCTAATAGCCCAATTTTAGATAACTCCTCCTGTATTGCCACAGACCTCTGCATACACCTATTATAACACATCACACTGCTTTGCTTCTCTTTCTAGACCAAAAGTTGCTTGAGAGCAGAAGCCATGACTTACATGAATTGATTAAAAGCCTAGGGCAGTGCTGGGCACATAGTAGGTATAATACAAATTCATTTACCATAAATTCAGGAGACAAATTTCTAACTAAAATTCTGCTATCTCTGAAGGATTCCAAATCAGCAGTAAATAGCTGCACACCTCAAGCCCTAAATGTGTGGGCATCTGATAATATATAATACTAGTAAGTGGACAGTAACAACCAACCTGCTAAAACAGGTACTAAGGAAAGGAATAAGCCACCAAAGAAGCCTAATGAAAATACGCATGTTTAACATAATCTGAACTCTTTAGCTGTCTTAGGATACTTGGCACAGCATTCAAAATAACAATTGAGTACCTAACAGAAATGTAAACATAGGAAGAATGGCCAACTACCATTTGTTTTCTCTCAAACTCAATGACCTTAGGGTTCACAAGAGGAAGCTTGAGATTTTAACACTGGGAAGAATTACTAACTGTATTAACAGCCTAAATGAAAACGCATTCAACTGAACTTCATAACTGGGTTTTGTTTTCACTATGTGCATTAACTACTCTCATAGGCAACCAAAAGCAGCAGCTTCTACCCCCTAAGTTCTTCTTAACTACAGGCATAACAGAGGGCAATTCATCACTGTAATATTGAAGCCTACACGCAGCTCTGCAGTGCTGAAGAGAGCCTTTAAAGCTCATCACATCTACAATTTTACAACAAGCACAAAAGGGGAGGTGACTTACCCAAAGGTACACAGAAAGTTAACGACAGGGTGAGGGCACAGTGAGGACAGAACTGGTCTTCCTAAGGCCTGGGCCAGCAATCTACCACCCCAAACCAACCATATCCCTATATTTGTATTCATTGTGATAAGCTATATCCAAGTATTAGGCAAGCGCAAATGTAAATGTAAATTATTAAATATAGAAGAATCTTCTTAACCAGACTTCTCAGAGCTGCATGTTTTAGCTAACTTAATTTTCTGGTTACCAGAGATTGATATTAAAAAACAAACCTCACAATTATCATCAGGAAAAAGAAAACAAGGGAAAAAACAAACAACAAATACTAGTCCTGTCCTTGGACACATGCAGAGAGCTGTTTTCTTTTTGATAAATCTTTGCTATAAAGTAGTAGTGGTATAGTACAAATAGTCCAGCCCTATCAGTAACTGACTAGTTGTGTAACATTATTCAAGTCAATCTCTCTGCAACTCAGTATTTACACCTTTAAAATGAAAAGACTCAACTAGATAATGTAAAGTGCCTTCTAGCTCTGAAATTCAAAGTTATCCAGAAAATGCCTGCCCCACCCCCAGATAAGTTCGAAGTATATTATTTCAGGTTGAAGTAGACACAAAAGGGCCGGGCGCGGTGGCTCATGCCTGTAATCCCAGCACTTTGGGAGGCAGAGGCGGGAGGATTGCCTGAGGTCAGGAGTTTGAGACCAGTCTGGCCAACATGGTGAAACCCCATCTCTATTAAAAATACAAAAAAATTAGCTGGGCGCCTGTAATCCCAGCTACTCAGGAGGCTGAGGCAAGGGAATTGCTTGAACCAGGGAGGTGGAGGTTGCAGTGAGCCAAGATCCTACCACTGTACTCCAGCCTGGGCGACAGAGCGACACTCCATCTCAAAAAAAAAAAAAAAGAAAGAAAGAAATAGATCCAAACGATAAACCAGTTAAAACACGCATCTGATACCGAGATCTCCTCTATAAATACCTGTAACTGCTATTAATAATGGCTTTTTGGTAGAATTACTTTTTCTGTATCACCATTTACACAAGAACTACTCAGAGATTTGCCATTTTAAAACATATGGGAGGCTTAGGCAGGAGGATCTCTTAAAGCCAAGTGTTTGAGACCAGCCTGAGTAACACAGCAGGACCCCATTTCTACAAAAAATAAAATAAAGAGCCAGGTATTGGGGCCGGGCGCGGTGGCTCAAGCCTGTAATCCCAGCACTTTGGGAGGCCGAGACGGGTGGATCACGAGGTCAGGAGATCGAGACCATCCTGGCTAACACGGTGAAACCCCGTTTCTACTAAAAAATACCAAAAACTAGCCGGGCGAGGTGGCGGGCGCCCGTAGTCCCAGCTACTCGGGAGGCTGAGGCAGGAGAATGGCGTGAACCCGGGAGGCGGAGCTTGCAGTGAGCTGAGATCTGGCCACTGCACTCTAGCCTGGACGACAGAGCGAGACTCCGTCTCAAAAAAAAAAAAAAGGAGCCAGGTATGGTAGCACACACCTATAATCTTAGATATTTGGGAGGCTGAGGCAGTAGGATCACTTAAGCCCAAGAGTCTGAGGTTGAAATAAGCAGTGATTGCCAGTGCACTCCAGCCTGGGTGACAGAATGAGACCCTCTCTCTTTTTTTTTCTTTTTTCTTTTTGAGACGGAGCATCACTCTGTTGCCCAGGTTGGAGAGCAGTGGTGTGATCTCAGCTCACTGCAACCTCCGCCTCCCAGGTTCAAGCAATTCTCCTGCCTCAGCCTCCCACATAGATGGGACTACAGGCACGTGCCAACACACCCGGCTAATTTTTTGTATTTTTTTTTTTTTTTTTTTTTTGAGACTGAGTCTGGCTCTGTCGCCCAGGCTGGAGTGCGGTGGCCGGATCTCAGCTCACTGCAAGCTCCGCCTCCCGGGTTCACGCCATTCTCCTGCCTCAGCCTCCCAAGTAGCTGGGACCACAGGCGCCCGCCACTTCGCCCGGCTAGTTTTTTTTTGTATTTTTTAGTAGAGACGGGGTTTCACCGTGTTAGCCAGGATGGTCTCGATCTCCTGACCTCGTGATCCGCCCGTCTCGGCCTCCCAAAGTGCTGGGATTACAGGCTTGAGCCACCGCGCCCGGCAATTTTTTGTATTTTTAATAGAGACGGGGTTTCACTGTGTTAGCCAGGATGGTCTCGATCTCCTAAGCTCGTGATCCGCCCACCTCAGCCTCCCACAGTGCTGGGATTACAGGCATAAGCCACCACACCCAGCCTAGACCCTATCTCTTAAACAACAAACAAAAACATTTGCAGGTCCTACAATAAAGTAGAAGCAGGGTAAGTTGCTCAACTGGATGGAGGAAGCTTTGTGGACTACTCACTGAGGATATTGGAACTCCTCACTCACGAGTTCCAATATCATGTTTTATTTTTCATAGTTCTGCTATTTTATATAATTCTGGAAGCTCACTGATTAAAAGGCTGGTCTAAGTCTTTCTCCCCAGAAAATACATGGTATTGACAAACATATTCGTCCTGTTCACAAGAACTGCACTACTGAATCCCCTCATGTATTTATATGCGATCATATACTGTCATAAGGCTATCCCTTTCTTTTTTATTGTGGTAGAATATACACAAACTTCACCATTTTAACCATTTTAAACATAAATTCAGTGGCATTAATTAACCTAATTAACTCTTTGAAACACAGTTATAAAGCTTAGTTGTGCAACCATCATCGCTCTCTATTTCCAAAACTTTTTCGTTTCCCCTGACAAAAATCCTGTACCCACTAAGCAATAACTTCCCACTCCCACTTGACTTTTTTTTTTTATAATTATATTCTCAAAAGGCTTAATAACTTTTTTCTGAGACGGAGTCTTGCTCTGCCGCCCAGGCTGGAGTGCAGTGGCCCGATCTCAGCTCACTGCAAGCTCCGCCTCCCCGGTTTACGCCATTCTCCCGCCTCAGCCTCCCGAGTAGCTGGAACTACAGGCACCGCCACCTCGCCCGGCTAGTTTTTTTTTTTTTTTTTTTTTTTTTCCTTTTTTTTAGTAGAGACGGCTTAATAACTTTTAAACTGTGATATGCTGCCACCAGGTGGCAAGAGAGTATCATGGCTGCCCTAAATTGGGAGGAAAGGCAGGGAAGGAACCAATAGTACTTTATCCAATAATTAGAAAAGTTAAAATTTCACTCACCAAAACCACCTAGATATATAAGTATAAATTTCTACACGTTTTAATTCCCCTCTAAAATCTATAATAACTAAACTCATGCAAACTGCAAACAAAGAATTTCAGGGAACAATTTTAAAACCAAATAAAGCTCAAAATATAAAAGTTGGTATTTCCTAACTTAACCATCATTATACTTATTCAACTTTTAAAATTAACCTAGGGCTGGGCACAGTGGCTCATGCCTGTAATCCCAGCACTTTGGGAGGCTGAGGTGGGTGAATCACCTGAGGTCAGGAGTTTGAGACCAGCCTGGCCAATGTGTTAAAACCCCATCTCTACTAAAAATACAAAAATGGCCTGGCGTGGCGACTCATGCCTGTAATCCCAGCTACTTGGGAGGCTGAGGCAGGAGAAGCACTTGAACCCAGGAGGCAGAGGTTGCGGTGAGATCGTGCCATTGCACTCCAGCCAAGCCCCACACGTTGAGGTAAAAATCAATGGCTTCTATCATCACAAAAAAGTGAGATAACCAGACAATATGAGTCTCCTAATGAAAGAACACAACTCCCTTATGATGTAGTCTTGCATTCCCCAATTCCAAAATAAAGTATCCTTAAATATGACTGAACCTCTAATTCTAGCAACCAATGCAGTGCAAAGAGAGAACACAGAGGACTGTGTTAATAGACACCTTGGGAATGCAATCAGCAAAGTTCAAACTAAAAAATTATGGGACAAACAAGCGGCTTTCTTCAACAAATAAACTGCAGTATTTTGGCTGGGCGCGGTGGCTCATGCCTGTAATCCCAGCACTTTGGGAGGCCAAGGCGGGTGGATCACTTGAGGTCAGGAGTTTGCGACCAGCCTGGCCAACATGGTGAAACCCCATCTCTAATAAAAATACAAAAAATTAGCAAGGCGTGGTGGCGCACACCTATAATCCCAGCTACTCAGGAGGCTGAGAGAGGAGAATCACTTGAACTCGGGAGGCTGGAGGTCGCAGTGGGCCGAGATGGCACCACTGCACTCCTGTCTGGGCAACAAGAGTGAAACTCCGTCTTAAAAAAGAAAAAAAATTGCAGTTTTTTTTTTAATGATAAAAGGGAAAGGCAATATATAGTAGACAAAGATTTGAGAAGCACTGTGAATCACTTGCAAAGTATTTGTTGATGTGGATCCTAATTCAAACAAAAACTTAAAAAAAAAAAAAACTTTTTAGCCGGGCGCGGTGGCTCACGCCTGTAATCCCAGCACTTTGGGAGGCCGAGGCGGGCGGATCACAAGGTCAGGAGATCGAGACCACGGTGAAACCCCGTCTCTACTAAAAATACAAAAAATTAGCCGGGGGCGGTGGCGGGCGCCTGTAGTCCCAGCTACTCAGGAGGCTGAGGCAGGAGAATGGCATGAACCCAGGAGGCGGAGCTTGCAGTGAGCCGAGATCGCGCCAACTGCACTCCAGCCTGGGGGACAGAGCGAGACTCCGTCTCAAAAAAAAACAAAAAAAAATTTTTTTGAGGCCGGGCGCGGTGGCTCACCGCTGTAATCCCAACACTTTGGGAAGCCGGGTAGGATGGATCACTTGAGCTCAGGAGTTCAAGACCAGTCTGGGCCACATACTGAAACCCCATCTCTACTAAACTTTTTTTTAAAAAAAAATATACATGCACAATGCCGTTTGCTTGCAGTTCCAGCTACTCAGAAGGCTGAAGTGGGAGAACCACTTGAGCGCCCAAGGAATTCAAGGGCGCATCCAGCCGTGATTGCACCACTGCACTCCAGCCTAGGTAACAGACTGAGCTTGTGTCTCAAAAAAAATACTTGAAAATGTTCTTAAAGTGGTTTTTAGTATATTCACTATTCTAGAACATTTTCATCATCCCAAAAAGAAACCCCATATCCATTAGCAGTCAGCTCTCCCCCATTCTCCCTTCCAGTCCTAGATAACCATTAATTTACTTTCTGTCCCAATGAATTTGCCTATTCTAGACATTTTACATAAATAGAAGCATACTACATGTCGTCTTTTGTATCTGGTTTCTTTCACTTAGCATGTTTTGAATGTTTATCCATGTTATGGCATGTTAGCAAAATCTTGCTTTTTTTTTTTTTTTTGTTTTTTTTTTTTTCTTGAGATGGAGTCTCACTCTGTTGCCCAGGATGGAGTGCAGTGGCATGATCTCGGCTCGCTGCAACCTCCACCTCCTGGTTCAAGCGACTCTCCTGCCTCAGCCTCCCGAGTAGCTGGGACTATAGGTGTGTGCCACCACACCCAGCTAATTTTTGTATTTTTGGTAGAGATGGGGTTTTGCCACGTTGGCCAGGCTGGTCTCAAAGTCCTGGCCTCAAGCGATCCGCCTGCCCTGGCCTTCTGAAGTGCTGAGATTACAGGCATGAGCCACTGCACCCAGCCAAAACCTTGTTTATTTTTATGAATAATATGCCATTATATGGGCATACCAATTTTTGTTTCCCTATTCATCAGCTGATGGGCATTTGAATTGTTCTTCAGCTATAATGAATAATGACCAATCCTGTGAACATTTGTATACAGCTTCTGTGTAGACTACGTTTTCAATTATCTTGTGTATCTATCTAGAAGTAGAATTGCTGGGTCATACAGTAATTCTATATTTAACTTTTTGAGGAATAGCCAAACTGTTTTCTAAAGTGGCTGTGTCATTTTACATTCCTACCACCAGTCTGAATGTTCCAATTTCTCCACATCCTTGACAACATGTTATTGTCTGTTTTATTATTATTATAGCCATCTTAACAAGTGTGAAGTAGAAATATTAATTTTTTTTTTCTTTTTTGAGACAGTCTTGCTCTGTTGCCCTGGCTGGAGTGCACTGGCACAAACACAGCTCACTGCAGCCTCAAAGTCCCAGAACTCAAGCGATCTTGCTGCCTCAGCCTCTCGAGTAGCTGGGACAACAGGTGCATGCCACCATGTTCAGGTAAATTTTTATTTTTTATTTTTTTTTGAGATGGAGTCTCACTCTTGTCACCCAGGCTGGAGTGCAGTGGTGCGATCTCAGCTCAATGCTACCTCCACCTCCTGGGTTCAAGCGATTCTCCTGCCTCAGCCTCCCAAGTAGCTAGGATTACAGGCGCACGCTACCACGACCGGCTAATTTTCTGTATTTTTAGTAGAAACGGGGTTTCACCATGTTGGCCAAGCTGGCCTTGAACTCCTGACCCCAGTGATCCACTGCCTTGGCCACCTAAAGTGCTGGGATTATATTAGTCTCTCTATAGTTATGTTTAAGACTTTTCCATAACAAATATTTAAATGTACCTACAATACCATAAATACATATAATTCTTTCATACTTTTTTTTTTTTTTGAGACACAGTCTCTCTCTGTCGCCCATGCTGAAGTGCAGTGGTGCGATCTCCGCTCACTGCAACCTCCACCTACCGGGTTCAAGCGATTCTCCTGCCTCAGCCTTCGCTGTAAGCTGGGATATACAGGCACCCACCACCATGCCTGGCTAATTTTCTTTTGTATTTTTAGTAGAGATGGGATTTTGCCAATGTTGACCAGGCTGGTCTCCAGCTACTGACCTCAAGTAATCCGCTCACCTCGGCCTCCCAAAGTGCTGGGGTTATAGGCATACCAACCACCACGCCCAGCCTCTATCATATATTTTTATACCCTAGAAAACAAAATATCATAGCTATTACATTATTTCACATCTCAACATTGCACAAATATTATGTTAGGTGTTTTTGAAAACCTGAGAAAAAATTATGTCTAATAAAAATATCAATTATACATTAATTTAATTAATTTATTTTGAGATGGAATCTCACTCTGTCACCCCGGCTTCAGTGCGGTGGCACAGCCTCAGCTCACTGCAACCTCTGCCTCCTAAGTTCAAGTAATTCTCCTGCTTCAGCCTCTTTAGTAGCTGGGATTATAGGCATCCACTCAGGATTGGCTAATTTTCTATATTTTTAGTAGAGACGGGGTTTCACCATGTTAACCAGGCTGGTCTTGAAATCCTGACCTCAAGTGATCCACCCGCCTTGGCCTCCCAAAGTGCTGGGGTTACAGGCATGAGCCACTGTGCCTGGCCTAATTTTAAATCCTGTAAACAGATTTTCAAGGTTATATATTCATGCTAGTTAACAAAAACTGTGTTGTATCCAACTAAACTTCATTAGCTACAAATGTGAAAAATCAAACTCATCAGTATTCAACTCCCATGTATATAAATAAATAAATTCTTAAGAACATAAACTGCAAATGCAATTTTTTTTTTTTTTTTTCCTGAGACACAGTCTCACTCTGTTGCCATGTCTAGAGTGTGGTGGTACGATCTTGTCTCACTGCAACCCCCACCTCCCAGGCTCAAGTGATTCTCATGCCTCAGCCTCCTGAGTAGCTGGGATCACAGGCACGGACCACCATGCCCAGCTAATTTTTCCTAGTTTTAGTAGAGATGGGCATTTCACTGTGTTGGCTAGGCTGGTCTCAAACTCCAGGCCTCAAGTGATCCACCTGCCTTGGCCTCCCAAAGTGTTGGGATTACAGGCATTAGCCACTGCATCCAGCCTTGCAAATGAAATCTTGTACTTGATCTCAGTTGAGAAAGTTTTGTTTCTTTAATAGTAAGCACAACACTAAAAAGAGTCAACTCTCAATTATCTTCAGAAAGAAGCTAAGGAGCAAATAGTTTAAAAGTGCACTCATTTAACTTTTTTTTTTTTTTTTTTTTTTTTTTTTGAGACGGAGTTTCGCTCTATCGCCCAGGCTGGAGTGCAGTGGCCAGATCTCAGCTCACTACAAGCTCTGCCTCCCGGGTTCACGCCATTCTCCTGCCTCAGCCTCCCAAGTAGCTGGGACTACAGGCGCCCGCCACCTTGCCCGGCTAGTTTTTTTTTTGTACTTTTTAGTAGAGACGGGGTTTCACCATATTAACCAGGATGGTCTCGATCTCCTGACCTCGTGATCCGCCCGTCTCGGCCTCCCAAAGTGCTGGGATTACAGGCTTGAGCCACCGCGCCCGGCCAACTTAATTCATTTTTTCTTTCACAAATTGCCATTTAACCAAATCACAGAAAAGGTGGCCTTCCCATTTTTTTCTAGCATCAGAGGGAGTAAGAAGTTCCATCTGAATCAATTTCCTTGGCAACAATCCAATAATAATTTTTTTTTTTTGAGACAGTCTTGTCTGCCATCTAGGTAGTGGCATGATCTGATCTCAGCTCGCTGCAACCTCCACCTCCTGCCTCAGCGATTCTCCTTCCTCCGCCTTCCTAGTAGCTGGGATTACATGTGTACACTACTACATCCGGCTAAGTTTGTATTTTTAGTAGAAATGGGGTTTCACCATATTGGCCAGGCTGGTCTCGAACTCCTGGCCTCAGGTGATCTGCCCACCTCGGCCTCCCAAAGTGCTGGGATTATAGGGATGAGCCACGATAGCTTGTCTCGAACAAATAATTTTTATTTCAACCATATTTAACCAAAATTATTCCAAAATATAATATGCATTTCTGTGCGTTATAAGTCACTAAAATGCAAAATAATTTTAAACTTTCCATGATACATAAACATCACTAACATCAATTATCAAACTTTTTGATGCTACAGAATCAGGAAAACAAGACATCTGCTTTCATGTATCTCAGGCTCTTGGTTTTTCTCTTCAAGGATCTATCCTAGGCTCTGGCTTGCCAGTGAAGCCTGTCTCTCCTGCTGGGCTGAGGGTTTCTCTGGGCCTCTTCCTGCAATTCACCTCTCAGCCTACTGGACAGTGAATCTAATGAATACTCTCTGTTTTTCCATTCCAGGCTAGCTAGCACAAATACCTGTTATCTCCCTGAATCCAGAAATGTTATATTCTGCACTGTGCCAACCATGAAGACCAACAGATTAGGCCATGTTGACCACTGTGCTAACTTAATGATAGATATGTTTTAGAATTATAAGATATGAGAACCTTAATAATACAAGTGTAAGAGTTCAACCTCCCTGCTTTATAGATAAGTAAAAAGCCCGGAAGATTAAGTGACTCATCCAAGGTCACTGGGTTTTTTTGTAGCAGAAAAGATATTAACAGTCAGAACTGCTGGTTTCTAGTCCAAGTGCTTTTTGCACTACTTCATCAACACCCACATCCTACAAGATTATCATGCAATAAAGTATAAACTAATTAAGAAGCTAAATTTTGCCCTAATTCTGTAAATTCATGGATGCTGGTCCTTCCAGAAATAAAACTCTAAAATCCAATTTCTGCTAGATGAATTTATATTAAAGTAAAACTAGCTTTATCACAGGTACTTCACTTGCTTTCTTACCAAACAAGAAGGCATTGAAATAATAAGAATCAATCACATTTAAACCAAACATAAGATACAACTATCTTCAGAAACACACATGCGGCATATAGGTAACACTCTGGAGTAGGGCATGCTTTAAACAGACTTCCTCTAAGTGAATTTAAACCATTTAATTGTCAATTAACCTATTAATTGTAACTCTTTCTACTGAGCTATAACAGAAAAACATGCATCTATCCCTCCAACTGAGTTCTGCTTACACCACTAGATTCTGAAAGTCTGCAATGGGCACAGACATTAATATTTACTTAAATAGTTAAAAAGCCTTTGTTGGAAATAACTTTAAAGCCCTTACGTATAAATTTTATGATTTTAATCTTTAAGGCACAGGTTCTCAAACTGAGGTCCACAGGCTTAAAAAGTTTATCAGGGGGCTGGGCGTGGTGGCTCACACCTGTAATCCCAGCACTTTGGGAGACCAAGGCAGGCAGATCTCAAAGTCAGGAGCTCAAGACCAGCCTGGCAAACATGGTGAAACCCCATCTCTCCTAAATAAACAAAAATTAATCAAGTATGGTGGCGGGCCCCTGTAATCCCAGCTACTCAGGAGGCTGAGGCAGGAGAATCGCTTGAACCCAGGAGGTGGAGGTTGCAGTGAGCCAAGATTGCATCACTGCACTCCAGCCTGGACGACAGAGGGAGACTCCATCTCAAAAAAAAAAAAAAAAATTTATCAGGGGACTTCAGGAGGTCTGCAAACTCCCTAAAACTGTACACTCAATTCAGAATGTATGTACATCTGTGCATGTGTTAAGTGAGAAAAGCCATAGCTTTTATCAGATCCTCAAAAGAGAACCATGATGCCAAAAAGGTTCAGAATCACTGCTTTAAGTAAAACAAAGCTTTCAAGCTGTGGAGGCAAGGCAGTCCATTGATGGCTGCAGAACACACAACAAAGGTTGCCTCTCCTCACATACACCAACACTTTTGGAATGCAGAGCCTCAATATAGTAGTAATGAGAGGTGAAGCCAGCTGGGCTTCTGCGTCGGGTGGTGACTTGGAGAACTTTTCTGTCTAGCTAAAGGATTGTAAACGCATCAATCAGCACTCTGTAAAAACGCACCAATCAGCACTCTGTGTCTAGCTAAAGGATTGTAAGCGCACCAATCAGCACTCTGTAAAAACGCACCAATCAGTGCTCTATGTCTGGCTAAAGGATTGTAAATGCACCAATCAGCACTCTGTAAAAATGCACCAATCAGCGCTCTGTATCTAGCTAAAGAATTGTAAACACACCAATCAGCACTCTGTAAAACAGACCAATCAGCAGGATGTGGGCGGAGCCAAATAAAGGAATAAAAGCTGGACACCAGAGCCAGCAGCAGCAACAAGCCCAGGTCCCCTTCCACACTGTGGAAGCTTTGTTCTTTCGCTCTTCACAGTAAATCTTGCTGCTGCTCACTCTTTGGGTCTGCACTACCTTTATGAGCTATAATACTCACCACTGCTCCACAGATTCATTCCTAAAGTCAGTGAGACTACGAACCCAACGGGAGAAATGAACAACTCCTGATAAGCCACCTTTTAGAGTTGTAACACTCACTGTGAAAGTCTGCGGCTTTACTCCTGAAGTCAGGGAGACCATGAACCCACTGGAAGGAAGAAACTCCGAGGCCGGGCGCGGTGGCTCACGCCTGTAATCCCAGCACTTTGGGAGGCCGAGGCGGGCGGATCACAAGGTCAGGAGATCGAGACCACGGTGAAACCTCGTCTCTACTAAAAATACAAAAAAATTAGCCGGGCGCGGTTGTGGGCGCCTGTAGTCCCAGCTACTCGGGAGGCTGAGGCAGGAGAATGGCGGGAACCCGGGAGGCGGAGCTTGCAGTGAGCTGAGATCCGGCCACTGCACTCCAGCCTGGGCGACAGAGCGAGACTCCGTCTCACAAAAAAAAAAAAAAAAAAAAAAGAAACTCCGGACACATCTGAACATCTGAAGGAACAAACTCCGGACACACCATCTTTAAGAGTTGTAACACTCAACTGCGAGGGTCTGTGGCTTCATTCTTCAAGTCAGTGAGATCAAGAACCCACCGGAAGGAATAAATTCCAGACACAATAATACTGAGAAACCATAAGTTCACCGGTCACAAGACAGGGAAACAAGTCCACTATACATCCTGACCAACATATCACCACATTTGGTGTCTTAACCACAGAGCATCAAGACATTCTGTAAGAAAGATTGCCCTCCGGTTGGACGTGGTGGTTCACCTGTAATCCCAGCACTTTGGGTGGCCAGGGTGGGCAGATAACGAGGCCAAGAGATTAAGACCATCCTGGCCAACATGGTGAATCCCTGTCTCTACTAACAATACAAAAATTAGGTGGGCGGGGTGATGCGGGCCTGTAGTCCAGGCTACTTGGGAGGCTGAGGCAGGAGAATTGTTTGAATCCAGGAGGCGGAGGCTGCAGTGAGCCATGATTGCGTCACTGCACTCTAGCCTGGTGACAGAGCGAGACTCCGTCTCAAAAAAATCAAAAAAAGAAAGATAAAGATTGCCCTCCACAGCCACACACTGAAAAGACTGGGGAAGGGACGGAAATGTTCTGGAGAAATCTCTAGGGCAAAGGGCCTTCCAGCAAAAACACTCCCTGAAATTACTTTATCTCAACTAGTACTACCACTTCCTATGGATACTTAATTCAGTAACCTGTGTTAAGGTATTTACTCCTTTTATTTGTCCAAAACAAAAATCTGTCAAACATTAGGGATGGGGCATTGCCTTCATTTTGGTACATTGAGTATTTTGTATTTAGAGAATAAATCCATTATCATGGTTTTACAAGCTGTGAACACAAATCCCCTTAGTGTTTTCTGACACTGAAGAATGCTTTTGTATTTAACACCCTGGATATTTGAGTGTGCAAGAGAAGAGTATGTATATGTGTGTACATACTCCATCACAGGCTACACAAAATATTAACTCTAATTATTGTATGGTGCTTACAAGGAAATCCTGCTTTCCTTCTACCACCACTAAATACTATTAATTTTTCACTTTAGAGACTTGTGGATTTTAGGAAAGTTTATTTTCATTTCCATCTTCTACTGTCACGTACAATACTAAAAATCAGTTTTAACTGATTTTAGTGTTTTCTCAAAAGAAAATGGAGAAAGGATTATTGAGTCAAGAAATCTGTGCGTACAAGATACTCTGTGGCGATTAGTAACATCAGCACAAATGTTGTATTTTACACCTATGTATTTTTAGGCTATTGCTATCCAGCACTGTAAGGGAAAATTTTTTAACTACACCTATGTATTTTTAGGCTATTGCTATCCAGCAGTATAAGGGAAATTTTTTTAACTTAATGCAAACCAATGCTTTTCTAACTTAAATGACAAAGAATTAAATCCATTCACCATAACCATGCTTCTTAATATCTAAAAACCCTAGGGCCAAAATCAGTGCTCCCAATTAGAGATCACAAATGTAACTTTAAAAAATTTTTCTTGTGGTTTCTTAAGCTTATGATCAGAACTGCCTACAAGATACTAAGAGTGTTGCCTACAAGATGTTGAGGATTAAAAACAGTGAAGAGCAATAAATATACTAGAAATTCCAATTATCTAATTTATTGGCACAACTGATGGTTTACTTCTCTAGCATAAGTGACCACAGGAAGGCAAAGACTAATTAATTTAAACCTTACACAACCAAACAGGAAATTCAAAAGCAGGAATAAAAAGCTTTTATCTATAGTGGTTTAGCCAAACTATCATACATGTACATACTGGAGTAAATGGAGGTGACAACATTAAGTGTGTTTGTGCAAGTGCCTGCCCCCACCCCATCACCAAGAACAGAGTTGATCCAGAAAGTAAGGTAAATCAATGCACAGTGGTGGGAAACAGGCTTTTCCTAGGCCCAGAACACTTAATGGACTGGGAGGAGCAACTAGCTTAATCAGTGACATTCACACACATAAAGAAAAAAGGCAGCCAGGCGCTGTAGTTCACACCTGTAATCCCAGCACTTTGGGAGGCCAAGGCAGGCTGATCAGCTAAGGTTGGGAGTTCAAGACCAGCCTGACCAACATGGAGAAACCCCATCCCTATTAAAAATACAAAATTAGCCAGGCGTGGTGGCACATGCCTATAATCCCAGCTACTCAGAAGGCTGAGGCAGAAGAATCGCTTGAACCCAGGAGGTGGAGGTTGCGGTGAGCTGAGACTGCACCATTGCACTCCAGCCTGGGCAACAAGAGCGAAACTCCGTCTCAAAAAAAAGAAAGGAAGAAAGAAAAAAAGGAGGCCAGGTGCGGTGGCTCAACACTGTAATCCCAACACTTTGGGAGGCCGAAGCAGGTGGATCACCTGAGATAAGGAGTTCAAGACCAGCCCGGCCAACCTGGGAAACCCCGTATCTACTAAAAATACCATAATTAGCTGGGTGTGGTGGTGCACGCCTGTAATCCCAGCTACTTGGGAGGCTGAGGCAGGAGAATTGCTTGAACCCGGGAGGCGGAGGTTGCAGTGAGCTGACGCTGCACTACTGCACTCCAGCTTGGGCAACAAGAGCAAACTCCATCTCAAAAAAAAAAAAAAAAAGGTCTGCACCAGGATGTAAAGCCATGAATGAGTAGTGGTAAGCTGTATGCTATAAAGGAAAAAGAAAACCAGAATACAATGAGAGAGCAGAGAGGTAAAACCTTCTTTAGACTGAGTAGTCAAGGAAGGCCTCAGAAGAAAGCTGAGAGCTCATGGATGAGAAGGAGCTGAGTACTCAAAAGGTAGAACAAGAGTATTCTATGCAGAGAAAACAGCCTGAAAGAGACAGGAAAAACTGCGTAAATTCAAGTGCAATGGGACGCCACTGAATAGTTGAAGTAACCACGTGACCCATTCTTTCAAAAGCTCTCTCTGGCTGCTACGCAGAGAAAAAAATTGGAGAGACCAGAGAAGTGTGAAGACCAGCTGAAAGGCTACTGTGGCAGTTCAGGGGGAGAGATGGGACAGCTTCAGTGAAAAGAGGTGAAAGAATACAAAATACATTCTGAAGATGTGTTGGAAAGGACTTCGTGAAGAATGTGGTGGGGAGTGGTGTGTAAGAAAAATGAAGGTGCCAAAAATGACTCCTAGATTCCTGGTTTAAGCAGTTCAGTGACCATTTCCGATGGAAAAAACTAAGGGGAAAAATAGCTTTGCTAGATAATAATTTCAGTTTTGGACATGTGAAGTATGAGCTCCCTGTAAAATACAAATTTGGGGATTCTCAGCACATAAATGATATTTAAATCCTTGGGAACAAATGCTATCATCCAGAAACACAGAAGAGAGATGAAGAAACAGGCCCAAGCCCTGAGGAACTCAAACATGCAGTGTCTGGGAAAAAGAGGTTGACAAAAAGTATATGCAAAGGTGAGAGGAAAACAAGGATTATGAGATTACGGAAGCCAACAGGCTGGGATCCAAGAAAAAGGATGAATTATGTGGATAACTCTGGTAAAAGATGCAGTGAGATGTGGCCTGAATATCCACTGATTTGGCAACCCACCATCATGGATGACCTTGGCAAGAGCAGTTTCAGGAAACTGGAAGAAAGGATTAAGTCAACGAGGGCTGAAGGGTGACTGACTATATACCAACCAGCCTGTTTGCAACTTAGCAAACTTCCCAGCTATCACCAAGATGCAGGTAAATCACCTAATCTCTCTCCTGCTCTACCATAACAGCCTCCAACTGCTTTTCCTGCTTCAATCCTTATCCTCCTACAGCCCATTCTCAGCACAGCAGCCAGAAAGATCCTAAAAGGCAAGTCATACCATATATCACCACTCCTCTCCTCAGTGATCTCATCTCATCTCATTCAGAACAAAGGTCAAAAACAGTCTTCCTAATAACCTAGAAGATCACCATCTTACCTCTGAACACTTATGCTCACATGGAATACAGCAAGCACGCTTTTGCTTGCTGCCTAACTTCCTTCAGGTTTCTGCTCAAATGTTACTGCACCAATAAGGCTTTCTCTGACCAACTGTTTTTTTTTTGTTTTTTTGTTTTTTTTTTTTGAGACAGAGACTTGCTCTGTTGCCCAGGCTGGAGTACAGTGGCATGATCTCAGCTCACTGCAACCTTCACCTCCCAGGTTTAAGTGATTCTCGTGCCTCAGCCTCCCGGGTAGCTGGGACTACAGGTGGGCACCACCACACCTGGCTAATATTTGTATTTTTAGTAGAGATGGGGTTTCACCATGTTGGCCAGGCTGGTCTCCAACTCCTGACCTCAGGTGATCTGCCCACCTCAGTCTGCCCTGCTGGGATTACAGGTGTGAGCCATTGCACCCCGCCCTGATTTACTTTTTTCTTTTTTTTTTTAAAGTGAAAACAAGTTTATTAAGCAAGTGAAGGAATAAAGAATGGCTACTCCATAGGCAGAGTAGCCTGGTCAACTGATTTAAATAGCACCTGCTTTCATTCTTTGCTTATCTTTGCCTACCCGGATCTACTTTTCTTCTTAGCACTTACCATCCTTATGGCCATTTATGCTTACTGTCTGTCTCACATCATGAGGATATAAGCTTTATAAGAGTAGAGGTTTTACCTGCTTCAGTTCACTACTGTGTAGCAAGTATGTAGGCCTGGTACACAGTAGACGCTCATTTGTTTCTTGCATGTAAAGCCATGAGAAAGGCTCCTCACATTATGAAATAATAAACTGGCACTTTCAGTTTAATACAAGCCTTCTGTTATTTAGATAATATGAGTCTGGTCACCCGCAGGAATGCAGGGAAAGTCTCATTTCTGGATCCATGAAATAGAATACTAGTTTTTCAGTGCTCTAAACGTAGGCCTTGAAAAACTCACAATTATACCATTCTGCTGGGAATCTCCTTGTAAACTCAAGCATTTCCATTCAATTTTCAATATGAACTGTTTACCTTTTGCATAAAGCAAGGTACACTAGAGGAAAAAACAATCATTTGTAATAACGCAAAGATGTGGTCACCGAGGGGGCAATGGTACTGATGAATCACACAAATACAAAGATATGTACATATTATATTTGAACAAAGGCAAGTATGTATGGTGCACTGGGATTAGGTCATTCTTCCAAATAATTGAACCATGCTCTCCAGTCTGTCTATTTAATTTCCCTAATCATCCTCTAATCACCAAGAAACAGACTAAGCTATTTTTCTCTGCAAACTCCCTAGCTCACACTTACTCTTCTGTCCTCAGAAAAATAAGTGACCAAAAAATATTATCTTCTAATTTCTGACAAGATCAAAGCTCTGCATTATGTAAATGCAATGCAAGCGTTAATTATAGTTTGAAATCACATTTAGGCCAAGCGCAGTGGCTCACACCTGTAATCCCAGCACTTTGGGAGGCCAAGGCAGGTGGATCACAAGGTCAGGAGTTTGAGACCAGCCTGGCCAATATGGTGAAACCCCATCTCTACTAAAAATACAAAAAAAATTAGCCATGCGTAATGGGCACATGCCTGTAATCCCAGCTACTCAGGAGGCTGAGGCAGGAGAATTGCTTGAACCTGGGAGGCGGAGGTTGTGGTGAGCCAAGATCATGCCGCTGCACTCCAGCCTAGGCAACAGAGTGAGACGCGTCTCAAAAAAAAAAAAAAAAAAAAATCAAATCATATTTGTATCAGATTATCAGTCATATATATCTACTCACGTAACCCTAAACAAACTGTGAAAACACAAATCCTGGAAACTGCAATATTCACCCAATAAATTAATACACATACACTGTACAGCTAAGAATGGAAGGAAATGGCAAAACAAGTTAAAATACAGATAAATCCAAATAACTATTATCAAATCTGGCTACATAATTGTGTAGAACATTTTTTAAAATCATTTCCAAAAACATGTAATATATAAATATAACAAATAAAATTCCAGATTTGCAAAGAAAAAAATTAAAGCAGATGTACTAAAATGCTTGGTTTACAATTATGAGGACTCAAAAAGATACTATTTAGCGCTCTGCCTCTGAAAATGAGAGCATTTTAAAAGCCTTCTTAAAATCTGCATGGACCAGTAACACAAAAAGATACTTAACATCACTAGCCATTGGGGAATGCAAATCAAAACTAGAAGGAGATACCACTTACCACCCACTAGGAAGGCTATAATCAAAAAGACAGGTAACAGAGGACAAGTGTTGGCAACAATGTGGAGAAATTAGAACCCTGGTACACTGCTGGTGGGAATATAAAATGGTGTAACAACCTTAAGAAACAGCATGGCAGTTCCTCAAAAGGTTAAGCACAGAGTTCCATTTGACCAGTAATTCCACTCCTACATAGGGGTGGGTTCATGTTTATACAAGAGAAATGAAAATATATGTCCACATAAAAACTTATACACAAATGTTCATAGCAGCATTCTTTTCTTTTCTTTTGAGATGGAGTTTCGCTCTTATTGCCCAGGCTGGAGTACAATGGCGCAATCTCGGATCACTGCAACCTCCACTACCTGATTCAAACAATTCTCCTGCCTTAGCCTCCCGAGTAACTGGGATTACAGGCATGCGCCACCATGCCTGGCTGATTTTGTATTTTTATAGAGATAGAGTTTCTCCATGTTGGTCACACTGGTCTCTAACTCCTGAGCTCAGGTGATCCGCCTGCCTCGGCGTCCCAAAATGTTGGGATTACAGGCATGAGCCACAGTACCCAGCCCATAGCAGCATTATTCATAATCATCCAAAATAGGATGCAATCCATGTGTACATTAACTGATGAATGGTTAAAGTATAATACATCTATACAACTAATATTTACCCATAAAAAGGAACAAAGTTCTGATATGTTACAACATAGATGAACCTGAAAATACTATGCTAAGTGGAAGAAGCCAGTACTGTTGATAAAAGTGCATATTGTATAATTCCATTTATACAAAAGGTCCAGAACAGGCTAATCTACAGAGACAGAAAGTAGATAACTGTTGCCTAGGACTGAGATGGGAGGAAATGGAGAGTGACTGCCAATAAGTGGAGGATTTCTTTTCAGGGAGATGAAAATGCTCTGGTATTAGACAGTGGTATTGGTTATACAACTGTGAATATACTAAAACCCACTTATTTGTATACTTTATTTGGGAAAATTGTATATGTAAATTTATATTTTGATAAAGCTGTTAAGAATGAGGTAGCAGGCACGATGGGAGGCTTATAAAGGGTACTTTTAGTATTTTATTTCTTGACCTGCTTGGTAGTTACACACGTGGGTTCACACTATGATGATTCATTGAGCTGCAAACTTACAAGATATGAATGTTTCTATACGTATTTAATATGTCAAACAAATGTTTCAAAAAATAAATTCATAAATACTGACTTGGAAAGAGACCCAACATGTATTACAAAGTGGAAAAAAAGCAAGTTTCAGAACAATACATATAGTATGGTCCCACTTTTTATACATAGCAACACTACATGAGTATACACATATCCAATCCCCACTGACCTCTGCAGAATTCAAATAAAGGAACTTTTATTTTCTCTAATATACATTTCTATAACATTTTAAATTTAGCCATGTATATTTTTGTAATCAGAAGACAATAATGTCTACTTATAAAAAAACTTAAAAAGGCATAAAAGATGGTCAGTTGCAGCGGCTCACGCCTGTAATCCCAGCACTTTGGGAGGCCGAGGCAGGTGGTTCACCTGAGGTCAGGAGCCTGGTCAACACGGCTAAACCCCGTCTCTACTAAAAATATAAAAATTAGCCGGGGGTGGTGGCACGCGCCTGTAATTCCTGCTACTCGGGAGGCTGAGGCAGGAGAATCGTTTGAACCTGGGAGGTGGAGGTTGCAGTGAGCCGAGATCACGCAATTGCACTGTAGCCTGGGCAACAAGAGTGAAACTCTGTCTCAAAAAAAAAAAGGCATAAAGACAAAATTTAATAAAGAGAAAAGAAATTCCTGAATTAGTATACAAAAATATAGAAATAATAAATCCAAGAATAGACTCTTCTTTTTTTTTTTTTTGAGACAAAGTCTCGTTCTTGTCCCCCAGGCTGGAGTGCGATGGCGTGATCTCTGCTCACTACAACCTCCACCTCCCAGGTTCAACCGATTCTCCTGCCTCAGCCCCCGGAGTAGCTGAGATTACAGGTGCCTGCCACCACGCTGGACTAGTTTTGGCATTTTTAGTAGAGATGGGGTTTCACCATGTTGGCCAGGCTGGTCTCAAACTCCTCACCTCAGGTGATCCACCCTTCTCAGCCTCCCAAAGTGCTGGGATTACAGGCATGAGCCACTATGCCTGGCCGAATACATTCTTTAAAAAATGATCATTTAAAAAATAATAGCAGCTAGGGCCAGGCGCGGTGGCTTATGCCTATAATCCCAGCACTTTGGGAGGCCGAGGAGGGTGGATCACGAGGTCAGAGTTCAAGACCAGCCTGGCCAAGATGGTGAAACCCCGTCTCTACTAAAAATACAAAAATTAGCCGGGCGTGGTGGCGGGCGCCTGTAATCCCTGCTACTCGGGAGGCTGAGGCAGAGAATTGCTTGAACCCGGGAGGTGGAGGTTGCAGTGAGCCCAGATAGCCCCACTGCACTCCAGCCTGGGCAACAGAGGGAGACTACGTCCCAAAAAAAAAAAAATTGCAACTAATCTGATTGCTATTACATATATATACACACACACACATATATATACATATAACAGTAATAGGGAAATTATATTTTCTAACTATTTAAAATTGTGAAAAAAATTAGATGTCTACTTAAAATTCTTCACGATTTTCAGAGTATATATTCAAAATACTTCAAATATCACTGAATTAAGGAGGGTAATTATGCAGCAAGAGAAAACAGCCCAGTGCAAGGAGACCACAGCTCTGAGCTATGGGGCCTGAGAGAAGAGCCTAGCCCTCTGTGGGCGTGTTTCCTCAATATGAAATAAGGAGGTCAGATTATGATTCTGCTGCTCTCTGCTTCAAGAGTCACTAACTGGGTGGGTCAGGCCATTTGGGATATAACATCACTACCAAGAATAACACCATTAGCAGCAATAATAAAACCCACTACAGCTTTTTCAATGATTAATGTACATTTCCATGCATCGTCTCTACACACAAATGCCTGCCTCTCTCACACGGGTAATTTGTGGACATACACCAAAATGGTACCTGTTACCACCTCTAGGATTATAGTGGGGAGAGGCATAAGAATGGAGGGTCCATCAGTCAGGGTCCCAAAAGTAAAGAGATGGCAAATACATATTAGAATAATCTGAGAAGGGTTTGTTTATAAAACAAATAATTGCAAAGTTAGGGAGTAGAGCCTACAGAAACCATGGGGATGGAACAGAAGTCAGGACTAGTAAAGGGGCAGAACAAGGCTGAGCATCAGTGGCTCACACCTGTAATCTCAGCACTTTGGGATGCCGAGGTGGGAAGACTGAGTGAGCTCAGGAGTTCAAGACCAGTCTGGGAAACACAGCAAGATTCCATCTCTACAACAAATGTTTAGAAACTAGCCAGTTGTGGAGGCACACACCTGTCATCCCTACTCAAGAGGCTGAGGTGGGAAGATTGCTTGGGCCCAGAAGCTCAAGGCTGCAGTGGGCCATGATCGCACTACTGTACTCCAGCCTGCTGGGCAAAGCAATACTCTGTCTTTAAAAAAACAAATAAATAAATAAACAAATAAAAAGCAGAACAAGTATTGCTTCTAGAAGTCCCAAAGATAGGAGACAGAGATTACCAGAACTCAGAACCCGGGTATATAATACATGCTACCCTGAGAGTGAGGGGAAGGGATCAATATTCTGACCTCCTTCTCCTCTGGCCCTTCAATCCAGAGGGCCTAAGAGCTCTTTATCTGGGGCAAAGAGACAGGTAGAAAAGAGTAGAGGATGGACCTGGAGAGGTAAAAGATATCCAGTCCAAATTTCTTTTAACTTTTTATAAAATTAAATACATGAGCCTGGCGTGGTGGCTTACACCTGTAATCCCAGCACTTTGGGAGGCCGAGGCGGCTTAGCAGTTTGAGACCAGCCTGGCCAACATGGCGAAACCCTGTCTCTACTAAAAATATAAAAATTAGCTGGGTGTGGTGGCGGTTGCCTGTAATCACAGCGAAACTCTGTCTCAAAAAAAAAAAAAAATTAGGCTGGGCACAGTGGCTCACGCCTGTAATCCCAACACTTTGGGAGGCTCAGGTGGGTGGATCACGAGGTCAGGAGTTCAAGACCAGCCTGACCAATACAGTGAAACCCTGTCTCTATTAAAAATACAAAAATTAGCTGGGCATGGTGGCAGGTGCCAGCTACTCAGGAGGCTGAGGCAGAAGAATTGCTTGAACCCGGGAGGCAGAGGTTGCAGTCAGCCGAGATCACACCACTGGACTCGGGCCTGGGTGACAGAGTGAGACTCAAAAAAGTAAAACCTTACACAGAAACCTGAAGTCCCACCCTCCATAATCCTGGATCCCTCTCTCCAGACGTAATCCTCTTTCTTACAATTTGTTAGGTGGGGTTTACTGTTGGCCCTTTCTATATAGACAGAGAGACATATCACAGTAAAATACAGAGAAGTGTTTTATGGAGTGCTATTCGTTTAACATGAATGGTATCACTCTACTACTTTGTTCAATCTTCCCCCCTCCACTATTTTCAGTTCAGTGAGAAAATAACGTTCAAGGGCCAGGCATGGTGGCTAACACCTGTAATCCCAGCACTTTGGGAGGCTGAGGTGGGCGAATCACGTGAGTTCAGGAGTTAGAGACCAGCCTGACCAACATGGAGAAACCCCATCTCTACTAAAAATATAAAAAATTAGCCAGGCGTGGTGGCGCATGCCTGTAATTCCAGCTACTCAGGAGGCTGATGCAGGGGAATCACTTGAACCCGGGAGGTGGAGGTTGCGGTGAGCCAAGATGGCGCCACACCACTCCAGCCTGGGCAACAAGAGTAAAACTCCGTCTCAATAAAAAATAAAAAAAATATGTGTAATGTTCAATGCCTGGTGCGGTGGCTCACACCTATAATCTCAGCACTTGGGGAGGCCGAGGCGGGTGGATCACTTAAGCCCAGGAGTTTGAGACCAGCTTGGCCAACACAGTGAAAACCCATCTCTACTAAAAAATACAAAACATTAGTCGGGAGTAGTGGTGCCTGCCTGTAGTCCCAGCTACATGGGAGGCTGTGGAAGTAGGGTCACTGGAGCCTGGGGAGATCGAGACTGCAGTAAGCCAGGATAGTGCCACTGCACTCTAGCCTGAATGGTACAGTGAAACTCTGTCTCAAAACAAAAAGAAAGAAAAAGGAAATAATGCTCAAGAAGCCAACATGAGATGGATGGGCTTGATTCTCCTCAGTTGTTTCTACTCCACCACAGTGGCTCTCAAAACACACCCTGCCCTTCATCTGCATTAGCATCACCTAGGAACCTGTTTAAAATGAAAACTGCAGGCCCCACCCAGTGAGGTGAATCAAAAGCACTGGTGGGGGTGTCCAGCTTTTAAAGTCTAGGAACCACTACTCTACCTCCTGGTACTCAAAACTTTCTTCACCACCACCTGATGCCTTGCCAGAGATCGGCATTTCAACAAGATCCCCCCTGGTCTACCTCAGGGCCACAAACCATAACCCCCAATCCGTAATGCTTCGCACCCATCCACACAGTGTCTCAGTGGTTTCTGGGAATGGGAGGTAGGGGAGGCCTGCTGAAAGAGCAGTGGTTTTTATCTCTTTGAATATGAATCTATCACTTAACAAGCCTGTGGGAAAAACAGCACTGCATGCCCTAGTTAGACAAGAGTATGTGTTGTGTGTGTG
Source organism: Theropithecus gelada (assembly GCF_003255815.1). NCBI lineage: Eukaryota > Metazoa > Chordata > Mammalia > Primates > Cercopithecidae > Theropithecus > Theropithecus gelada. The sequence goes on along the minus strand of NC_037683.1, from coordinate 45,737,492 downwards.
TGTGACAGAAAGCACACGACTACCATTAAACGACCATGGAAATTTATTCCGCTTAGATGTCACTAGTACATCATGTTATTTTTCTCTTAAATTAAGGGAATTTCAATTTTAACCCCAGGCATAATAAAATCCAAGACTGTCTAACCTTTGTTTGTACTGCTAATATTGTAGTGGGAATCCATCACCTTAAAACAAACCAAGGGGATATACCTTACCTTCTCTGTTCGAACAAGGACACCTTTACCAACATCTACTCCCCACTTCCATGCAGCAGCCCCCACCTCCACACAGCATGGGGGAGGGAAAACTATTTCCAGTACTTCACCTTTAACTTCCTGCTGCCTCCCTCAAAGGCTCATAAATTTTATTTCACAATCTGAACTCGAAGGCCCCTAACTCCATCTCTCCCTTTGCTTCTCTCTCATTTTCCTCCACTGAGACTTCTCTGGTCTGTTGTACTGCAAACATATCAGCTCTTCCAGCAAATCTACAGGTGAACTACATACATATTTATGCCTAAGAATTGTACTGTCTCACTGCTCAATCCAGCTTGACTCAGCCTAACCCAACGATGTGCTTTTTTAGGCACTTCCAGTTTCACTTCTAGCTCCTACCAGGCTTCCGCCCCGCCCCAATGCAACATAGCCCCCTCAGCTTCCCAGACCCAGGAAGTAGCAAGGTCAGTTCTGTGAGGCCTATATCCAATTTGACTTGCCTCTCCCTTCTTAAAGCAATCTTGGAATTAAAATTTCTAAAGCCCCGTTTCAATTTAATAACTTTTCTTCCATAGAAACAAGAGGTTTTAATCAAGCCTTAAAAATAAATTCGAGCCTTGTGTTTTTAATTATATGGCATCAGGAAAAATAATATAACTACTCTACCAAATTTCAAAAGGAAACATGTTTACATCTCAAATGTGCTATAAAAAGATCCTGGTATGGTAAAACTAGTTTGATTTCGACTCCCACCCCAACCTTTTTTAAACTTCTCCAACACAGTTCCAGAATAACTTCTCAAAATCACTTCTAAAGTGGTAGGTAATTCCAGCTACTCCAGAGACCGAAGTGATCGCCTGAGCCCAGGAGTTCCAGGTCAACCTGGGCAAAATAGTGACTCTTATCTCAAAATAACAAAACAAAACTCACCCTGTCAATTCAGACCATTTTTTTTTTTTTGTTCTACAAAAAGTTAGACTCAAAAGATGTATAGAACTAAATGTTCCAGAGTCAAATTGTAACTTCACTTTATCTCAACACAGAATTCATGAGTTGCACATAAATTTACTTTACTTCTTTTTAGAAATGGAGTCTTGGTATGTTGCCCGGGATGGTCTCAAACATTTGGCCTCAAGTCATCCTCCCACCTCAGCCTCCCAAGTAGCTGGGATTACAGGTGAGCCACCGCTTCCAATTTACAAATTCACTTTAAAAAGTCAAATCTTGGCCGGGCGCGGTGGCTCAAGCCTGTAATCCCAGCACTTTGGGAGGCCGAGGCGGGTGGATCACGAGGTCAGGAGATCGAGACCATCCTGGCTAACATGGTGAAACCCCGTCTCTACTAAAAATACAAAAAACTAGCCGGGCGTGGTGGCGGGCGCCTGTAGTCCCAGCTACTCGGAGGCTGAGGCAGGAGAATGGCGTGAACCTGAGAGGCGGAGCTTGCAGTGAGCCGAGATCGCGCCACTGCACTCCAGCCTGGGTGACACAGCGCGAGACTCTGTCTCAAAAAAAAAAAAAAAAGTCAAATCTTTTCACTTCTTGCTTTGCTTCTTGGATTTGTTTGGGAAGGAGGAGTGTTTCTTTTTTAGCAAGTAATGGTAGCTTTTACTTGAAGCTTTAAAATATCATGGAATAGTAACAATTTCAGTTTTCAACAATATATGCAGTTTTAATAGAAATATTAGATAATTCGATTACAAGCGTTCTTGACTTATATTCCTGCCATTAGCAAAGACAGTCAACAATGTCTTAAGAGCCACCAAACATATCAAACTCTAGATACGGTCCAAACCTAAGGTTATTTTAGAAACTAAAAACAGTGTGTAGAAAAACTCTTCAATTATCTGGATTAATCGGTTTTTATCCTGCCTGTATAGAAACAATGTCTTCCTCTTATGAATTAATTCCACAGTTTAGTAATTTTGAAAGGCAGAGAATTCATTTTTCCTTCCTAGGTATCCATAAGCCAAGCTTGTCTAACCCACAGCCCAGGACGGCTTTGAATGCAGCCCAACACAAATTCATAAACTTTCTTCAAGTGTTATTTTATGTGTGGCCCAAGACAATTCTTCTTCCAACATGGCCCAGAGAAGACAAAAGATTGGACATCCCTGGCCAGCAGTTAGCAGCACTCAAATATAAAACAAGCCTTATTCCAAAAGTTTCTGTATCTGGCTTTGACCTTAGAAGCCCATTTTGCCATAGATCATTTTCTAAATGGTAGGTTCCCAGGATGGCTCACCAATACCTATTAAGCCCACAATATAGATGAGATAGTGAACTATCAAGCCCAGCCAAGAAGTTTTTCTTTATCTGCTTAAGTGCCCAAACAAGCACTCAGTTAAGATCTAACGTTGAGAATCACAGAGCATGGGACCTTTTATTTTTTTATTTTTATTTTTTTATTTTATTTTATTTTATGTTTTTTGAGACAGAGTCTCGCTCTGTCACCCAGGCTGGAGTGCAGTGGCACGGTCTCAGCTCATTGCAACCTCCACCTCCTGGGTTCACGCCATTCTCCTGCCTCAGCCTCCCGAGTAGCTGGGACTACAGGTGCCTGCCACCACGCCCGGATAATTTTTTATATTTTTAGTAGAGACGGGGTTTCACCTGTGTTAGCCAGAATGGTCTCGATCTCCTGACCTCGTGATCCACTCGCCTTGGCCTTCCAAAGTGCTGGGATTACAGGCGTGAGCCAACACGCCCGGCCAAGCATGGGACCTTTTCTAAGAAGTAACTCAAATATGCCTGATTTATAGCGAATCCAGGGCCGGGTACAGTGGCTCACACCTGTAACCCCAGAACTCTGAGAGGCCGAGGCGGGTGGATCACCTGAGGTCAGGAGTTCAAGACCAGCCTGGCCAACATGGTAAAACTCTGTCTCTACTAATAATACAAAAATTAGCCGGGTGTGGTGGCACACGCCTTTAATCCCAGCTACTCGGGAGGCTGAGGCAGGAAAATCACTTGAACCCAGGAGGTGGAGGCTGCAGTGAGCCGAGATCACACCACTGCACTCTAGCCTGGGTGACAAGAGCGAAACTCCATCTCCAAAAAATAAATATATACAATAAATAAAAAAATAAAGAGAATCCAGAGCTGGGCACAGTTGGGGGTGCCTATAGTCCCAGCTACTCAGGAGGCTGAGGCAGGACAACATAGTGAGACCCCATTTTAAAAAATAAATAAATAACCGGGTGCAGTCGCTCATGCCTGTAATCCCAACATTTTGGGAGACCGAGGCAGGCGGATCACCTGAGGTCAGGAGTTCGAGACCAGCCTGGCTAACATGGTGAAACCCCATTTCTACTAAAAATACAAAAAATCAGCCAGGCATGGTTGCGTGCTCCTGTAATCCCAGCTACTTAGGAGGCTGAGACAGGAGAATCGCTTGAACCCGAGAGGCAGAGGTTGCAGTGAGCCGAGATTGCACCATTGCACACCAGCTTGGGCAACAAGAGCGAAACTCCAACTCAAAAAAAGAAATTAAATAAATAAATAAATAAATAAATAAATAAATAAATAAGTGTACCACTCCGATGCAGGTACTCCTACTCCTGATGTGACCAAGTAATGAATGACTTAAAAACTCAGTTTTTAAAACCCTAGCATAGTAATTCAGAACTTAAAGTTATTTCTCAGGAGAGACAAAGGCAAAACAAAAGACTGCAAATTCTCTTCATTGGCTAAAATAGTGACCAACTTTGCTTATACTCAGTCTTTTATTATCAAAACTAATTGCTGTGTTTTCGAAGGCTATCTGTAAATTAAGATGCAGTAAAGCACGATGGCTAAAAATACAGATTCTGGAACTAGACTACCTGGGTTCATATCCCAGGTAACACTCTTAATAGCTGTACCATCTCCAGCGAGTTGTTTAACCTCTGTGTGCTCCAGTTTCATCTGTACAATAAGTATGATGAGTCCCTTAAGGGACTGCAGTGAGGATTAAATGAATTAATCCACATAAAATACTTACAACAGAGCCTTAAATAATAAGCACACAAAAAGTGACCACTATTATCTAGATGTTTAAAAACAGGTAGAATTTAGAAAAGGAACTGAAGGGAAAAGAGGCATTATAGGCTGAAGTAACAATCAAAGGAACAGAAGTAGAAAAATCACACACACAGGTGGCCAAAAAGGTGTTGTTCTATTTCCCTGGAGAACAATATTTATGATGAAGAACAGTAAAGACTGGAATAACGAGGACCCAAGAATGCTGGCCCTCAATGCCAGACCAAAAAATATGGCTTTTACTTAGAAAGCAGCCACTTAAAGATTTGATCTAATTAAATATGTGCTTTGGCAAGGTCAATTATCAAGGTTATCAAATCATATCATTAAGCCCGGTGGCTCACACCTGTAATCCCAACACTTTGAGAGGTCGAGGTGGGCAGGCGGATCACCCGAGGTCGGGAGTTTGAAACCAGCCTGGTCAACATGGTGAAACCCCATGTCTACTAAAAATACAAAAATTAGCTGGGCATGGTTGCGTGCACTTGTAGTCCGAGCTACCCACTCGGGAGGCTAAGGCAGGAGAATTGCTTGAACCCAGGAGGTGGAGGTTGCAGTGAGCAGAGAGAGCACCATTTCACTCCAGCCTGGGCAACAGAGTGAGACTCTGTTTCCAAAAAAAAAAAAAAAAAAAAAGGTCATATAATTACTATTAATGCAATTGTGATGTTTTTGCAATCCCAAAAATGCATTTGTTCTGCTAACACTGTCATAATCTATCATTGAACTGCTGCATATCTAAATTATCTCTGAAATCCTCACTGTGCCTAGTACATAGTAAGCATTCAACAAATGTTTACCAAATTATTAATATTAGTAATTATTATTAACAATCATTATCTTTTTGTGTGTGTGTGAGACAGAGTCTCCTTCTGTCACCCAGGCTGGAGTGGAGTGGCGTCATCTTGGCTCACTGCAACCTCCATCTCCTGGGTTCAAGCAATTCTCCTGCCTCAGCCCCTCAAGGAGCTGGGATTACAGGCGCCCACCACCACACCTGGCTAAGTTTTTGTATTTTTAGTAGAGGCGGGTTTCCACCCTGTTGGCCAGGCTGATCTCAAACTCCTGACCTCAGATGATCTGCCCGCCTTGGCCTCCCAAAGTGCTGGGATTACAGGCGTGAGCCACCAGGACCAGCCTCAAATCGTTATTTTTTAGTGGCCAACAGAGAGCAGTGAAATAGAGACAGGGGTTAATCCCCAAAAGAAATATAAATTAGCCAGGTGCGGTGGCTCACACCTGTAATCCCAGCACTTTGGGAAGCTGAGGTGGGCAGATCACAAGGTCAGGAGTTCGAGACCAACCTGGCCGATATGGTGAAAGCCCGTCTCTACTAAAAATACAAAAATTAGCCGGGCATGGTGGCAGGCACCTGTAGTCCCAGCTACTCTGGAGGCTGAGGCAGGAGAATTGCTTTAACCCAGGAGGTGGAGGTTGCAGTGAGTTGAGATCATGCCACTGTACTCCAGCCTGGGCGACAGAGCAAGACTCTGTCTCAAAAAATAAATAAATAAAAGAAAAGAAAAAGGAAAAAAAAAGAAATATAAATTATTATAAGTATTATAAATAAGGCAAATAAAGTAACCTAGATAATAGTTTACAATTAAGCTAAAATAAGTCATTGCTAATCAACATACTTAACTACAACACGTTTTTGTTTTGGAGACTGAGTCTCGCTCAGCCACCCAGGCTAGAGTGCAGTGGCATGATCTCGGCTCACTGCAACCACAGTCTCCTGGCTCCAAACGAGTCTCCCATCTCCCCAGAAACTGAGATTACAGGCATCCGCCATCATGCCTGGCTAATTTTTGTATTTTAGTAGCGACGGGGTTTCACCTTGGCCAGGCTGGTCTTGAACTCCTGACCTCAGGTGATCCGCCCACCTTAGCCTCCCAAAGTGCTAGTATTATAGGCATGAGCCACCCCACCCAGCCAAATCTTGTGTATTTTGAAGTCTTATAAAATTGAGCTGTCAAATTGGTACAGCGTTTTCAAAGGATTATTTGGGCAATATCTGCTTATGGGCAGTCTTTTTTTGTTTTTGTTTTTGAGATGGAGTTTAGCTCTTGTTGCGCAGGCTGGAGTGCAATGGCACCATCTTGGCTCACTGCAACCTCCGCCTCCTGGGTTCAAGTGATTGTCCTGCCTCAGCCTCCCAAGTAGCTGGGATTACAGGCGCCCACCACAGTGCCCGGCTAATTTTTTTTGTATCTTTAGTAGAGACCGGATTTCACCATGTTGGCCAGGCTGGTGTCGAACTCCTGACCTCAGGTGATCCACTCACCCTGGCCTCCCAAAGTCCTGGGATTATAGGCATTTCCTAATCCAGGACAAAATTATGCTGGGGGGTAAGAATAAAGGTCTAACTCCTGACTTGACTCCAAGTAATTACAGGAAAGGACAGCTTACAGTAGCCATAGGTATCCATGGAGTACATACTATCTACCTGTACACCACAGACGTCAATGCTAATTACAGCAACAAAAAGGGCCACATCCTGAGAATGGACACCTGAAGTTAAAGTCTAAAGATCACCTTGCAATCAATTGTTTGGTGCATTTCTTTTTTTTTTTTTTTTTTTGAGACGGAGTCTCGCTCTGTCGCCCAGGCTGGAGTGCAGTGGCCGGATCTCGGCTCACTGCAAGCTCCGCCTCCCGGGTTTACGCCATTCTCCTGCCTCAGCCTCTGAGTAGCTGGGACTACAGGCGCCCACCACCTCGGCCGGCTAGTTTTTTGTATTTTTTAGTAGAGATGGGGTTTCACCGTGTTAGCCAGGATGGTCTCG